>NW_025048364.1:40000-65000 GCF_018831695.1 Puntigrus tetrazona | reverse complement strand
CGTACGAATCCGCTTTGCCGAACTTCGGGCTCGTGGGCTGAAACAGAGCAGAGAGACACAAACACTTTTATTACAGGATCCGGGATTCCTCCAGCATTGATGAGTCTGTGCTGATGAATTGCTTCCTGTTAAACAGGAAATGAGCTTTACTAGATAAAAACTGCATGAACCTGATGGCTTTTAGCCAGGACGGACGCATTAAGGACATTCATAACGTGGCAAAGCATTTCTATTTCAAATAGAAATGGACTTTCTGTGAATCCTGAAACATAAAATCTATCTAAGGTTTCCTCAAAAATATTGAAGATAATCAGAAATGTTTCTTGATCAGTAAATATTAGTGTATTATGATATTAGTATATTAAGATCAGCATATTATTATCATTTCTGAAGATCACGTAACGATGCTGAAAATTCACAGAAATAAATTGAACACACAGCTGTTTTAAATTCTAATGATATTTTACTGTAGTTTTAGTTTTACATTTTAACATGCATACATCAAAGGTCATCGTAATTTTAGGAGCACGGTTTCTTAAAGCTGTATTACACTCATTATTATTCATGAGAAAGCATGTCCTCGTCCAATGAGAAGACGCCTCTCTTAATTATTCATGACGTGTGTTGATTTCCTGTACTTCAGATCCTGAGATCACTGCAGTAACACAGAACACGTGTTTATTAAAAAGTAAACAATTAATAGAACAAAAAGCCTACGAAAATTAATAACAAAATGAAATTGATTTTAACAATTAAAAAACTAAAACAGTGCAAAAATACTCAAATTAATAAATTATGTCAGAATTAATTTTTTTAATTAGGATTTTCAGTTTTTAAGAAGTTTAGGTTTTTAATTTTTTTTATTTTGAAAAATTGTATATTCTTTCTGTAATTTCACATTATGTTTTTATTTGCTTGCGGTGTGTGTTTTATTTGGATTCATTTTAATTTATCTTATTTATATTATGAATTCTACATTTATTTTTAATTACGTTTCAGTAAAATAAAAGTCTTTATTTTACTAAAAAAATTATATTATGACTTATATTATATGACTTATATTATGATTTATATTATGACTTTCTTTTTTAGTAAGTGTCTTATTTAGATCTTTAAATGTCATTTATTTAATCCATAGTATGATCTCTTTTTAGTCTTTTATTTAGACTTTTGTATTTTCAAATTAAAATTACAATTTTAATATTAAGTCTTTTATTTCGATTTTTTTATTTAATCTATATTTATTAGTTTTTAGTACATTTTTATTTCGATTTTTTACCTTAATCTATATTATAATTTTATTAGGTTTTTTTATATGTTATATATTTTAATTTTTAATGTCATATGTGCCGAACGTGACTCAATGCTGCTGAAAACGCATCGTTTCTTCAGTAATCAGGTTTCGTCCGCAGCGATCGGTGTGAAAGATGCAGCTGTAACCTCAAACCCTCGCTCTTTATCAACACCAGACACCAGCGCTCTCTAAATATCAGATCAGCACGCCTTCATTTTCCTGATGGAGGCATCGGGAGTGCAGGGGCCCTGAGGAGAACAGGTCTGAGTGAGAATCAGGAGAAGGGTGTGATTCTCTCTCTCTCTCATTCATTTTTCATTGGTGTGAATCAGCAAGTAATGTGCTTTCTTCAAACCGGACACCTGTTGCTTTCAGAGTTACACACTTTTTATATTTGACCGAAATAAATGTAGCAATGATGCAAAATGCCGTATGTAAGGTCCTACAAAAACGGGCAATTAATGAAATAATAGTGTGAGAAAACTGAATAAAATCATTAAAAACGTAAAGTTTAAAAATATATAAAAATAGCTAAATAAAACGGTTGCTGAATTAAATAAATTGAGTAAAATGAAAACCATTTTAGAAAAAAAACCTAAAAATTAAGTGAAATAGTACAGTAAAATTAAAAATAATTTAACAAAAAACCCGTACTATAAAAATAGTAATTTAAAGGGAAAAACGAATCTAAAAAAAGTTAAACTGAATATTAATAATAATAATAATAATAATTTAAAAACATGTTAAAAATGTTAAATTATTACAAGTACTTTTAATAAAATACAAATAAAAGTGAAATTAAAAATCGAAATAAAAACCTGAAAATGGATACTTTAAACGTAAAACCAGAACAAATGCGTTAAAGCTAACAAAAAATGTCGAATTCAAACGAATGGATTTAAAATAACAACACAAAGTAAAAAAGTACAAAAAAAAAAAAAATCTAAATGAAACAATTGCGGAAAGCCTTGATGTAAAATCGTAATAAATAAATAAATACAGTTCTGAAAAAATAAAAACGAAAGGCTTATTTCAAGATGTCCGAGATGCTGTTATTGTATATCTGCACGTGTATTACATGACTATTAACCAACATCAGAGACGCGTGAACGTGAAAGTGCTCATAAATGATTAATATATGAACAAATTAATATTTCAGCTCAGAGGGGATCGGCGGAGGCCAGCGTTTGGGAATCCTCGGTGCAGTTAAACAGGCACGACATGGCCGTTCTGAACGAGCTCTCGGAGCCGGGAGGGGTTTCTGAGAGAGACTCACGGAGCTGGGGCTGGAGTGACGGCGGAGTTTGGGCGACTCTTTTCCGGACGACGAGCTCTTGGCGTTAATGCAGGCGTTGTTCTCCGAGTGGACGCGCTTGACCTGCCCCGCCGGTTTCTCGAAGGGGTCGAAGCCGCTCTGCGTCCGCTGCACGCGCACCTTCCGGTCCTCAGGGATAGTGTCCAGGGGCTTGATGACCGAGTCTGATCCCTGGCAGCTGCGAGTGGACATCTTGGTGACACATATCTGAGGAGGAGAAGAAGAAGAAGAGCAGAAGGCTTTAATGAGCTTGAGACGACAAGCCTGAACTTCAGAAGCAACACCGGGCTCATATGAACACGCTGTCTAACGCCATTCGTGCACCAAACGCTTGACAAAAATTATTCAAATAATATTAGAAAAAAGCATATGAAAATATATCAATGTTTAAATAAATATGAAAAAAATTTAATTACACATAAATGACTTAAAATGACAAAAACGAGTCAAAATACTTGAGTAAAATCATTAAAAAATGTGATTAAAAAATGTTAAAAGTTAAATGAAAACACTTGCTAAAACCTAATAAAGGATTTAAATCATTACGCTATTTAAAACTTCTAATTTAAAATAAATTATTTTAAATGATAAAAACAATTCTAATAAAATACTTATATGTATATAAAATATATGTAAAATATATAATTAAAAATAAAATAAAATTAAATATTTTAAAATAACATGAAAGCACTAGCTAAAATCTATTAAAATCATAACATAAAATTAAAATAAACTTTTTTTAATTACAAATTTTTAATTACTAATTTATTTTTAATTTATTTTAATTTAAAATAAAAAAAGTTTTTAATTTTTTTAAAAACAATTGCTGAAAATTAATACAAAAAATGTACAAATAACCGTTATTTAAAAAAACGAAAAATCGATCTTTAAGAATGCAAAAATTGTAAATTAGTAAAAAAAATTAAAATGAATAAATAAAAACACAGTTAATAAAATTACACTTAGAATGAATCAAAACAGTAAAAATTTAAACGAAAAATAATAAAAATTAAAAAATGAATCTAAAAAATAATAATAATAGTAGATCTTAGGTTATTTTCGTGGCAAAAACTACAAAACAAAAATACAAGTATAGCAAATACCATAAAAACCAGCAAAGAAACAAACACAAGATATATTACACAAGATTGCGTTAAAGTACTACAAAATAATCGAAACAAAGTGCGGAAGTGGTTTCGTTTGCAGCAAATCTCCTTTTAAGCATCGCTGCCTGTTTCGAGCGCGTAAATTCGATAAAAATCCTGGTCTGCAGCGAAAAGACGTTCAGCTCAGCTCCACATTCACACAAATCCAAGACAGTCTGCCGTTTGGTGCCGTTCACAACCCTGCGAGCTTCGGGCTTTCATCTCAGTTCAGACATCAATTCAGCCGCGAGTTTCACCAAACATTACAGTACACATCACACACACACACACACACACACACACACACACACACACACACCTACCGGCCACTCCATCGCCGGACTGAGCAGCACACGAGGACCGGAGCGGCATCATGTCAGAGCTCCGCCATTAAACATTCAAGAGGAGCGTCCAAGAACGCCTCGGGTCACTTACACGGGCCGAGTTTCACCAAACACACACACTCTCAAACTACCTGAGCTAAACCAACACACACACAAACACACACACACACACACACTCACACACTCACACACACACACACACACACACACACACACACACACACACACACACACACTCACACACTCACACACACACTCACACACACACACACACACACACACACACAGACACTCACACACACATACACACACACACACACTCACACACTCACACACACACACACACACACACACACACACACACACACACACACACACACACACACACACACACACACACACACACACTCACACACACACACACACTCACACACACACTCACACACACACTCACGCACACATTATATACTTTATTTGATTCCACATTACAAGGTAAATTCATTAGGAATCAAATCTTCTGAAAGTTCCAACACGTTTTTAAACAATAAGCACACTGCTTGGAATTGTTGTGTTTCTGAGCGAAGCATTCATTTGATTAGAAATGAAACAGAGCGCTGTTAGCATGCTGCACGTGAATACAGTAAAAATCCTGCATTTTTGCTTTTTTTATTTGACTTTTCTTGCGTGTTTCTTTTCTGTAGCTTGTTGTTTCATTCGCTAGTCGAGGTTTGGATCAGAAACTGAACGGAGCTTGACTATTTAACTCTTCTGTTCACCAAGACTGCATTTATTTGATCAGAAATACAGTAAAAATAGTCAGTTATTATAATCAAAAGGTGTTTTCTATGTGAACATCCTATAAATAGTCATTTATTTCATTTATATCATTAATCCAGACTTCAGTGTCACGTGATCTTCAGAAATCATTTTACTGTCACTTTTGATCAATTTAATGCATCCTTGATGAAAATAAATATTTATGTCTTTGGGGAAAAATCTTAAATAGATAAAATAGTTTATCTTTTTTCTAGCAGACCATACAGGCTTCACCGAAGTATTCAGTGGTTTTTTTTGTTTGCTTTTTTTAATGCATGCCGTTTTTAAGCTACAATAAAACAATGTGACTGTGATATAGAGTCTGAGATTTCTTTAGATTGAAGCTCGTGTTTAACAGAAACTCAGGAATGAAAGCGTTTCTCTCTGTTTTTCTTCTCGTCCTGACAGCCCAGTGTTTGAGACACCAGCATGTAAGTGACCTTTTTTCAGAGTGAACAGAAACAGAGGCTTCAGAGCAGAACGGAGTCACTGTCAGCGTCTGAACACCACAGACCTGAGCCAGGCACTCGATCTCTATTCTGTCAATCAGAGAAAGACTCCGCCTCCTGCGCTGTCAATCAGAGAGCACCACAGACCCCGCCTCCTGAACTGTCAATCAGAGAGCACAGACTCTGCCTCCTGAACCTCAATCAGACAGCACAGACTCCGCCTCCTGAACTGTCAATCAGAGAGCAGACTCCGTCTCCTGCGTGTCTATAACAGAGCAACACAGACTCCGCCTCCTGAATTGTCAATCATATAGCACAGACTCCGCCTCCTGCGTGTCTATAACAGAGCAACACAGACTACGCCTCCTGAACTGTCAATAAGAGAGCACAGACTCCGCCTCCTGAATTGTCAATCAGAGAGCACAGACTCCGCCTCCTGCGTGTCTATAACAGAGCAACACAGACTCTGCCTCCTGAACTGTCAAACAGAGCAACACAGACTCCGCCTCCTGAACTGTCAATAAGAGAGCACAGACTCTGCCTCCTGAACTGTCAAACAGAGCAACACAGACTCCGCCTCCTGAACTGTCAATAAGAGAGCACAGACTCCGCCTCCTGAACTGTCAATAAGAGAGCACAGACTCCGCCTCCTGAATTGTCAATCAGAGAGCACAGACTCCGCCTCCTGCGTGTCTATAACAGAGCAACACAGACTCCGCCTCCTGAACTGTCAATAAGAGAGCACAGACTCCGCCTCCTGCGTGTCTATAACAGAGCAACACAGACTCCGCCTCCTGAATTGTCAATCAGAGAGCACAGACTCCGCCTCTTGAATTGTCAATGAGAGAGCACAGACTCCGCCTCCTGCGCTGTCAATCAGAGAGCACCACAGACCCCGCCTCCTGAACTGTCAATCAGAGAACACAGTCCCCGCCTCCTGAACATCAATCAGAGAGCACAGACTCCGCCTCCTGAACTGTCTATCAGACAGCACAGACTCCGCCTCCTGAATTGTCAATCAGAGAGCACAGACTCCGCCTCCTGCATGTCTATAACGGAGCAACACAGACTCCGCCTCCTGAATTGTCAATCAGAGAGCACAGACTCCGCCTCTTGAATTGTCAATGAGAGAGCACAGACTCCGCCTCCTGCGTGTCTATAAGAGAGCAACACAGACTCCGCCTCCTGACCTGTCAATCAGAGAGCACAGACTCCGCCCCCTGACCTGTGTTTATTGTTCTAGATGCTCGAGACAGTCTCAATCTTCACAAACTCACATCAGAACACTTTCCATCATGATGCTTGTCATGTAAAAGCACAGAGTGTGTCATTTAGTCATTCAGAGCACAACATCCACATCAACACTGAACTGCAAGATCAACGAACAGGAAATAACTGAATTTACAGAAATAAGTGCTCTTAATATGCTAGTTTTAAATACAAAAAAATACAATTAAACAAATAAACATATAAATAAAACATTATAAACGTATAAATAAATAAAAAGTGCATAAAACCTGCAAATGACTCACACAAAAATCATATAAAACACATTAAAGTGAAAACAAATAAATGGGAAAAACCAAAAAATTTATAAAATAACAAAAAACATAATTAAACAAATAAATACAAATTAAAAACTAAAATTAAATGATAAATTAATATAATGTTAAAATATAGTAAATAAAAATTTGGAAAATAAAACACAATAAAAATGATACAAATTATGAATAGAACAAAAGAATGAACATAAAGCTATGAAAAAATGATTAAATAAATAACAAAACAGGAATCGAGAGTCATCTAGAGAACAGCAAATAAACAGCACTTACACTTACATTAGAACATCCAGTTACCAACAGACCGCTGAGATAACGAATTTAGAAAACTTTTCATGCCCGCAATTAGCCAACAAGCTAACGCAACCGAGCCGCTAAACTAATCCAGATTAAAGCAGCACGGGTTTCCTCGAGCTCTCAAAGAGAAAGCATCTCCAGAGCCTTCATCAGAGCTGCTTTTCAGCGAACAGATACACACGAGCTAACCGCTCTGTGATTTCACGCTTTTAGGAGACGGACATTAGCCTGACTGATCTACTGCTCATCTTCGAGCCTGCCTCGGCGCGAGATTCAGAGCTCTTAATGGAAAGCGCTGCCAAAAACACGGCTCTCTCTCGCCTCGAGACGAGCTCTGAAAGAAAACTTCAGACGGCATTCAGGACGCATAAAGAACCGCCGACACGAGCAGGAAACACGTCTGAGGAGCTCCCGATAAAAGAGCAAGTCAAATCAAATACTAACGAATGAATGCAAACAATTCAAATAAATCACAACATAATACATTTAAAAAACGACATAATTACGCAAAGTAATGATTAAATAATACAAATTAGAAAAATAAATACAAATTAGAAAAATAAATATAATTTAAAAAAAATAAATACGAATATGTAAAATTATAACAAAGAGAAATACAAAAACATTAAGCAAATTAATTAACATTTATTCAATTATAAAAACAAAAAAATTCAAATAAATCACTTAAAAGTGGAAAAACAAACACATTTTTTGGGACCAAAGCAGACATTTGCGCACCAAATTAATTTGTTTAATTAGTTTTTTTCAGATCATCTCGATCATACTGCAGTTGCGCTGTTTAGATTTGGTCAAAAAATAACTACAAAAAGACAGCTAACTAACACAAAAACACATGAAGAAGATGAAAGATAGATGAGTTTATTTGTGTATATATACACCCATATATACTCATAACCCTGTCCCAATCAGGAAATCTCTACAGTCGTGAAACAAGCAGGTTTAAATGAACACACGGAGCTGGAACGTAATGCAGAGCTTGTCATTTTGCGAAATAAAAGAGACTCCAACAAAAGAGTGAAACATCAAGAGCTGAGAAACAATCCTTCATCTTTAAGAAAACACTGCGCAGTGTACTTCCAGCTCGGATCAATCTCTCAGCAACATCAAACCAAGACTTCTGAGACCATCACGCTAGTTTATCGGTGGCTTACTGTTTCACATATTAATATTAAACACTATATAAATACACTATTGTTCCAAGGTTTGGATGAAACTTTAGGTTTTTATTCCTGTCTGCGTCCTGAAGGCTTTTACAGCAGGATTTGTTTATATATAATTTTTGATTGATTATGTGCAGTATTTTATTTCCCCCCAAAATGTGTTTTTTCTGAACGCAGTAAAGTATTTTTTTTCTGAATAATGGAGTGACAAAATCAGACTTAACTGAGATAAGATTAAAAGAAAAATCTGAATTTTAGCGCATTTTATATTGCATTAAATAAAGCCTCGTAAAGCTAACATTTTAGAAAACTTGTAATACAAATGTTTTTTTTCAATTACTAATGAAAAAAAAGTTGACTTTTACCCCATTCATCTGCAGTGCCTTGCTTTAAAGAGATGCATATATTCCTTTATTCATCAAAGACTCATTCAATCGATGAAAAGCAGCAGTAAAGACGTTTATAATGTAGCAAAAGATTGTTCTTTTGAGCTTTCTATTCATCTGCGAATCCTGAAACATAAAATGTTTTACGGTTTCCACAAAAATATCGTGCAGCACAAGCGTTTCCAGCACTGATAATAATCAGAAATGTTCTGATTTCTGAAGGTCGTGTGACTCTGAAGACTGGAGGAATGATGCAGAAAATACAGCAGCGCTTCACAGAAATAAATTAAACTTTAACGCATGTTTACATAGAAAACAGGTGTTTTAGATTATAATAATATTTCACAATTTTTACTGTATTTTTGATTAAATAAATGCAGCCTCGGTGAGCAGAAGAGATCATTTCACAGCAAAGGAAGCTGTAGAGAAGACTTCAATTGCATGCAGAAAGTATATGAATGCAAGAAGAGTAAGATCAAAATGATAAAAATGCAATTTTCACTATATTTATGGGTAATTTCATTACAGCAAATTCGATTTTTGCTGGTGTAGATAGTGATGCAGCTGAAAAACAGAATTATGAAACGGACAAAAAGTCCATCTTTTCCTGGCAATTACTGAACTTAGAGTCTGGCGTCCTTGACTGTGAGCTGCTGTGATTAAAGTGAGTGCTAAACTTCAGTTTTACAGAGATTGGACGGGAAAGGACGAGGAAAAAAACAAGACAAAGGCTTGTACTGTATTAATGACAAAATTGGCAGAGTTCCTGGCGGCTCGTTTAATGGCTGTTTGGATCTGGACCCAACAACAGAAACCTTCCCTCGAACTCGTCTCACAGAGAACCTGTCTTCACCAGAAATCAGCTGAGAGACTTACAGAGGAGTATCAGGAACTATACCTGCTCTAGAGATGGGTGGATGGATGGATGGATAGAGAAACGGTTAGATAGATGGATAGATGGATGGATGGATAGATGGATAGATAGATGGATGGATGGATGGATAGATGGATGGATAGAGAAACGGTTAGATAGATGGATAGATGGATGGATGGATAGATGGATAGATAGATGGATGGATGGATGGATGAATGGATGGATGGATAGATAGAGAAACGGTTAGATAGGTAAATGGATGGATGGATGGATGGATGGATGGATGGATGGAGAAAGATTAGATAGATGGATAGATGGATGGATGGATAGATGGATAGATAGATGGATGGATGGATGGGTGGATGGATGAGAAACGATTAGATAGGTAAATGGATGGATGGATGGATGGATGGATGGAGAAACGGTTAGATAGATGGATAGATGGATGGATGGATAGATGGATAGATAGATGGATGGATGGATGGGTGGATGGATAGAGAAACGGTTAGATAGGTAAATGGATGGATGGATGGATGGATGGATGGATGGATGAATGGATGGATGGATGGATGGAGAAACGGTTAGATAGATGGATGGATGGATGGATGGATAGATAGAGAAACGGTTAGATAGGTAAATGGATGGATAGAGAAACGGTTAGATAGATGGATAGACAGAGAAACGGTTAGATAGGTAAATGGATGGATGGATGGATAGATGGATAGATGGATGGAGAAACGGTTAGATAGATGGATGATGGATGATTGATGGATGGATGGATGGATGGAGAAACGGTTATATATAGATGGATGGATGGATAGATGGATAGATGGATGGATAGATAGAGAAACGGTTAGATAGGTAAATGGATGGATGGATGGATAGATGGATAGATGGATGGATAGATGATAGATGGTTGGATGGATGGATGGATGGATAGAGAAATGGTTAGATAGATGGATAGATGGATGGATGGATGGATGGATGGATGGATGGATGGATGGATGGATAGAGAAACGTTAGATAGATGATGGATGGATGGATGGATGGATGGATGGATGGATGGATGGATGGATGGATAGATAGAGAAACGGTTAGATAGGTAAATGGATGGATGGATGGATGGAGGAACGGTTAGATAGATGGATGGATGGATGGATGGATGGATGGATGGATGGATGGATGGATGGATGGAGAAACGGTTAGATAGATGGATGGATGGATAGATGATAGATGGATGGATGGATGTATGGATGGATGGATGGATGAGAAACGTTAGATAGATGATGGATGGATGGATGGATGGATGGATGATAGATAGAGAAACGGTTAGATAGGTAAATGGATGGATGGATGGATAGATGGATAGATGGATGGATAGATGATAGATGGTTGGATGGATGGATGGATGGATGGATGGAGAAACGGTTAGATGGATGGATGGATAGATGGATAGATAGATAGATAGAGAAACGGTTAGATAGGTAAATGGATGGATGGATGGATAGATGGATAAATGGATGGATAGATGGATGGAGAAATGGTTAGATAGATGGATGGATGGATAGATGGATGGATGGATGATTGATGGATGGATGGATGGATAGATGGATAGATAGATGGATGGATAGATAGAGAAACGGTTAGATAGATGGATAGATGGATGGATAGAGAAGCAGATAGATAGATAGATAGATAGATAGACAGATATTGCACCAGCTCCCATGATCCTCTGCATCACACACAGTAACCCAAGCCTTTGAGTGGATTATAATGGTGAAGTTCACACAGAGAGAGTTTCTGGAGTACAGACTGAAAACTGCTCGGAGAGCAAAGCAACGGTCAGCAGCAGTTAACTAATGACCAGATTTACATAAAACACCTAACAAACGTGAACGCCGGCGTGATTAAAACTTCGGCATCCGGCACAATTAAGGGATGTTTACTCCCCGGCGAAATTAATTATGCACAAATCTAACGCTAGCGCCGGCGCTAATGAACGTCCAAAAGACCTCGCACTACGACCTCGGCTTCATCTCTGATCGCCGAAGCTGTGTTCTGTGCTCCACGCTTCACAAAACACAAGCAATAAGCAAAGATAATGACATCTGAGCACAAACGAAGTCTGGGTAGTGCATGCTGAGCTTTTTCTTTTCATGTCCTGAATTTGAATTGAGGCGCAGGACGGGATGCAGAACCCCGAGGAAGTAAAACCCAACGCGGCTTAGGTACCGACTTTTGTAGCTTTTAACTGGAAAAGTACATTTTGCAAAGAATGTGAACTGAAACCTAAAAAGAGAAAGACAGAACTGAAAGACAGATAAACAGAGATGATACATGGATATAGAACAAAGATAGAGAGAACGATAGATAAGAGGATGGGTGAAAGGATAAATACAGGTGAAGATGATAGACAGAATGATAGAAACGATAGATAGATAGATAAAAGAATATACAGGCAGAACAATAGATGATGGATGAAGAATATATGAAATTATATAAAGATAATGCAAATATATTGAATGATAGATAGAAAGAATGATAGAAGGATAGAACGATAGAACAAGAGATAGCTAGATAGAACAGAATGAATAATAGAACAATGGATAGATAGATAGATAGATAGATAGATAGATAGATAGATAGATAGATAGATAGATAGATAGATAGATAGATAGATAGATAGATAGAACAGAATAATAGATAGATAGATAGATAGATAGATAGATAGATAGATAGATAGATAGATAGATAGATAGAACAGAATAATAGATAGATAGATAGATAGATAGATAGATAGATAGATAGATAGATAGAAACAGAATAATAGATAGATAGATAGATAGATAGATAGATAGATAGATAGATAGATAGATAGATAGATAGACAGATAGATAGATAGATAGATAGATAGATAGATAGATAGATAGATAGATAGATAGATAGATAGATAGATAGATAGATAGAACAGAATAATAGATAGATAGATAGATAGATAGATAGAACAGAATAATAGATAGATAGATAGATAGATAGATAGATAGATAGATAGATAGATAGAACAGAATAGATAGATAGATAGATAGATAGATAGATAGATAGATAGATAGAACAGAATAATAGATAGATAGATAGAAAGAACAGAATAATAGATAGATAGATAGATAGATAGATAGACAGATAGATAGATAGATAGATAGATAGATAGATAGATAGATAGATAGATAGATAGATAGATAGATAGAACAGAATAATAGATAGATAGATAGATAGATAGATAGATAGATAGATAGATAGATAGATAGATAGATAGATAGATAGATAGATAGAACAGAATAATAGATAGATAGATAGATAGATAGATAGATAGATAGATAGATAGATAGATAGATAGATAGATAGATAGATAGATAGATAGACAGATAGATAGACAGATAGATAGATAGATAGATAGATAGATAGATAGATAGATAGATAGATAGATAGATAGAACAGAATAATAGATAGATAGATAGATTGATAGATAGATAGATAGATAGATAGATAGATAGATAGATAGATAGATAGATAGATAGAACAGAATAGATAGATAGATAGATAGATAGATAGAACAGAATAATAGATAGATAGATAGATAGATAGATAGATAGATAGATAGATAGATAGATAGATAGATAGATAGATAGATAGATAGATAGAACAGAATAATAGATAGATAGATAGATAGATAGATAGACAGATAGATAGATAGATAGATAGATAGATAGATAGATAGATAGATAGATAGATAGATAGATAGAACAGAATAATAGATAGATAGATAGATTGATAGATAGATAGATAGATAGATAGAACAGAATAGATAGATAGATAGATAGATAGATAGATAGATAGAACAGAATAATAGATAGATAGATAGAAAGAACAGAATAATAGATAGATAGATAGAACAGAATAGATAGATAGACAGATAGATAGACAGATAGATAGATAGATAGATAGAACAGAATAATAGATAGATAGATAGATAGATAGATAGATAGATAGATGGATAGATAGACAGATAGACAGATAGATAGAATGGTAGAACACTAGAAGGATGGATAGAAGGTAGACAGACAGAGAGATAGATGATGTGTGAGTATAATTCACTCCACAGTGATCCGAGCGCTAGCATCAGTGAACCAAGCAGCTGTGAGTTCATGAGTGTGTATTAATCTGAGTGTGTGAGATCCTCTAATCCTGCGCCGCTGACACACAGACGGGAGAGTGGCCTGCTTCCTCCTCCATCATCCTCCTCCTCCGCCTCACGACACACACACACACACACACACACACACTCCCGGGGCCGAGCGCATCCTTAACAATCAGGGCAGCAGCGTGAAGCATGCATCTGGTCGGAGCGAGTCTCAGGTGAAGCGCGTGTCACAGCACGAGCGCATTCCCTGCGTTCACAAAGACGTCGAGCGTGGCGACGGCGGCGTCTGGGGAGTGTTGGTGGCGATCAGCATGCACCGAAGGGGAGCATGTCTTACCTTATTGCAGTCACTGTTTGCAGGAAACAGCTCACCTGAGTGCCCCTCGCACGCAGACGCAACGCATGCAGGCCAAGCGCCGCATTCACCGCAGCTCTCTCTCCGGCTCGGACGGCTGCAAGCGCGAGAGCGTACTAAAGCGGCGGAGACGAGGACGGGAGGGGAGGGGGCTTTGAGAGTGACGTCTGGAGCGCCGCTGCGTGACGCAGGACGAGCGTGTGTGTGTGGCTCGCTCGCCGCCGTTAGAAACGCGCTGCGCTGCTCGTGCCCTCGTCCGGCCGCCCGCTCCAGAGAAACCAGACGGGCTTCGAGCTGCGACCCCTGCGAGCGAGATGGTCTGATCCGGAGCCTCTCTCTCTCTCTCTCTCTCCGTTTCTCCCTCAGCTATTGATTCACTCCATCTCTGCGCAGCTCCGGTGAAATATGAAACGCAGGCCCGAGCTGCCGCTAATCGCGGGGAACGCTAACAAGCGTGTCAGGAAGGAGAAAGGAGACGTCCTGCATCGCCGCAGCTTCTGGCAGACGCCCCGGGGAGAAGGACACCATTCAAACCCCGCGTCTCCGTGAAAGCATGAGAGCAGCAGCTCACGAACACGTTAGGGCTGTCCAAAACAACGCATTTCGAATGTTTGTCAGATTTATATGAAAGTGCCCCAGTTACGGGTTAAGAACAGATTCCTTAATTGCAGTAACAATGCAACAAAAAGATTCTTTAAGATACAAATTTCTCGTAATTTAACAACTTTAATCACATTTTTTTTATTATATATGTACATATATATGTGTGTGTGTGAGTGTGTGTGTATATATATGTATGTACTAATGTATATACTGTATATATGTGTGTATATATATACACACACACACACACATATATATACACACACACACACACACACATATATACACACATATATATATATATATATATATATATATATATATATATATAGCAAACTTCCTTTACCTTATTTGTTCGACGACATCCAAACAATTTAGATTTCAATCGAATTTCAAAATCGATTTCATTTAAAGCAGCGTTTCCGAGCATAAAACACAGCAAAAGCACCATCTAGTGGTGGAGAATAAATTAGCATCTTCTGTTTCAGAGCACGATAAAATCAACAAACGGGCGGCGATATGCTAATGTGAACATGACGGCAACATGAAACGACTCGTAATGATTCAGAGTCAGTTCACTTTCAAAAAATCCGTAATAGGGAAACTTTAAAATAAAAACCCACATTTTTCATTGGAGTTTTCGGGGCGTGTGGGGTTGCTTTATTAATGACGCACAAGATGCGACGATGTTTCATTTGAATGTTTTTCGTAGCTTATCCCGTTATCCCTTATCCCGTTCAAAATATTGAAGAAAACGCGCAGATGATGTTGTTTACGTCAAAACCGAAAGCAGGCCATTAACACAAAACGCATGATAATCGCATTTTCTGGAGGGAGGTCTGTCACCGTCGCACTCGTGTCTCACGGTATGTTTACAAAGCCAAGTAAAATTTGTTTTTAAATCACACTGCATCTCATGTCTTTAAACAGAAAAAGAGCTCTTTTTGATTGGTTTTCGGTCTTTTGTACTAAACTATACACACACACACACACACACACACACACACACACACAATGCCGTTTTGTTTAGTCGTTCAAGCAAATGAATGAATTATTAACATTCATTTAAAACATTACGTTTCTGAATAAACCTGCGTTTTGAACGAATTGTGTGAACCGATGATTCAAAGACTCATTCCTGAATGAATCAGCCGTCTAAATGAATCAAGTTAAAGACTGGCAGCGTTACTTTCTTGTTTAGAGTATCATTTGATTTAAAATAATGGTAATAATAAACAACAACAATAGCATAAAGGGATAGTGTGTAGAAAATTTAAATTCTGTCATTATTTACTCACCATCATGGCGTTTTCTTTTGTGAAACATGAATGTATTTTAAAGACAACGCTCTTTTAGGTACAAACGACTTTCATCGAATTAACAAAAAATACTGAGATGTTTCTCAAACGATCTTCTTTTATGTTCCACTGTAGCCTAAACGTTTTCGTGTAATATTATCTCATGTGTAATATTATCTCATGTGTAATATTAAATCTAACATGTTTATATGCAACACACTTTCCGTTGAATAATATATATTTATAAAGCTACAATTTGTGAGGTCTACTTGATTCTTTGTAATCTAACAGAAACATAGCTCGAAAAATATTTTGTAAGTCAAATTTATTTTACGAGTAATTGTGATTAATTAAGATTAATTGTAAAAAAACGTAATCGACTGAGAGCCCTAATTTTTTTTGGATGTTTCGGCTGGAAACAAGAAAGAAAGGGTTTTTTTTTTTACAGTGTGGTGTTTTTAGGTGTTTTTAGAAAGGGTTTGTTTACCTGGATAAGCTCAACCTCACACCTTCACAGATCGATGCGAGGTCAGCACCTGACCCGTAATTCAATAAAACAGGGTCTTCCACACAAACTCTATTAGCCTTATCAGCGATCGAGATCGAACGCTTCTATCGGCTCTCGCTAACCTCGCCGTAGGATTAAGACATGAGGAGAAAACAAACATGAAGCCTCCACCTGTAGAGACCCAGCGCCAAAAGCTAGCATATACAAAGATCAGCTAATAACAGACACGGTTTGGGCTAGTCGCCTGCTGAAAACACCAACTTGGACTAGCTAGGTAGCCACTGAAACTACTAGTGAGGCCAGTCAACTAGTCAAGTGTTCTTATTGAAGACGCATTGTAGTTTACTTGAAACAATAATAACATTTTTTGCATGATTCATTAAATTAAATTACTGCCTTGATCCGCCTTTTAACGTAGATGGAAAAATTCAAACGTTTACTCAAATCAAATTAAATTAATATAACACTGCTAAAAATTAATTTAACGTTATGTTATGGAACTTAACTGTTGATTTAAATTGAATAAAATAAACAAAAATATTTTACAAATAAAATTCATTTGATATTGTTGCTAAATAACAGAAAAAAAAACAAAAAGTAATTTGATAATGTTGCAAAAAATGACAAAAAAGTAACAAATTTAAATTAACCAAAAAATGTAATTAGCAATATTTTTAAAATGAAGTTACTTTAATAGTAAAATACATAAAATCCATTTATTACAGTGTTTTTGTTTTTTTACTATAATTCATTAATGACGTTGCACTCATCAGCAAACTAATTCTACTTACATCAGACCAATTCTGTAAAGTAAAAAATGATGAAACGGTTAGAACAGATGTGTTAACAGATGGCGCCGTTGAGTTCGGCTGCCGTCGACGCTTCTCCTGCAAAACTTTTTGTTTTTCTCTTAATTGCTAGTATTGTGGACAGTCTGCGTGGTTTTCTTTATATAAGATGGCTATTATTACATACGACCGAGCCACTCTTATATCTATTGGTGTACAATGCACCCAACTTTCGCCGTTTTTAAACCCGGACCCATGCTGGCCGAGCGAGATCCTGACGAAGACAAAAGGACGCGACCCGCACCGGCGTCCACGAGGGAAACAAGCCGGCGTCAGGAACAGGTTGAGAGCATGCTCACACCGCGCTCCCCTACCTAGTGTCCTGTTAGCCAACGTCCAGTCTCTGGAAAACAAGCTCGATGACCTCAGGGCAAGGATCAAGTTCCAGAGAGACATTCGGGACTGCCACCTCCTCTGCTTCACCGAGACATGGCTGAACCCAGCGGTACCGGACCACGCCATACAACCGGCCGAGTTTTTCTCCGTTTACCGCATGGACAGAACAATGGAGTCGGGGAAGACACAGGGAGGTGGAGTGTGTCTGATGGTGAACAACCGCTGGTGCGACAGCGCGAGCGTTGTTCTTCTCTCACGCTCCTGCACACCAAACCTGGAACTTCTGACCATCAAATGTCGCCCTTTCTATCTTCTATCTTTCTATCTTCCAGCTCGGTCATAGTCAGCGCCGTTTACATTCCAGCTCAAGCGGACACGGACACTGCAATATGGGACTTACACGACCACCTCACAACACACCAGACACAGCACCGGGACGCCGCACTCATTGTGCTGGGGGATTTTAACAGTGCAAACCTCAAGCGCGCACTGCCGAACTTTCACCAGCACATCACCTGCCCCACCAGGGGCGAAAGGACACTGGATCACTGCTACACACCCTTCAGAGACAGCTACAAGGCAAAATCATGCCCACCGTTTGGTAAATCGGACCATGCCGCCATATTCCTCGTACCTGTTTACAAACAGAGGCTGAAACAGGAAGCCCCGGTACAGAGGGAGGTGTCACGCTGGACTGACCATTCGGTGGCCGCTCTGCAGGACGCTTTGGATGACGCAGACTGGGCCATGTTCAGGTGTAGCTCCGAGGACGTCAACGTGTTCACGGAAGCGGTGGTGGGATTCATCGGGAAACTAGCGGATGACACGGTAGAGAAAACCGTCATCAGGACGTTTCCCAACCAGAAGCCGTGGGTAGACAAAACTATCCGCGACTCTCTGAGATCCCGCTCCGCAGCCTATAACACGGGGATAGTCACCGGGGATATGTCTGAATACAAGGCTGCGTCGTACATCGTGCGCAGAGCGGTAAAGGAGGCAAAGAGGCGCTACGGGAGGAAACTAGAGTCACAGTTTCAACACAGTGACTCTAGGAGCCTTTGGCAGGGACTGAGAAACATCACGGACTATAAAACGCCAACCTCCAGAGTGGAGAGCGCGGATGCTTCTCTGGCTTTTATGCTCGTTTCGAGGCTGCAGCTAATCACGCTAGCGCCGCTAGCGGCATGATGAACAGCACGCACGCCGAGAGAGCCGGAGAGGAAATCACGTTCACCATTTCGGAGCACGACGTAAGGAGGGCATTTAGGAGAGTGAACACCAGGAAGGCAGCAGGACCTGACGGCATCACAGGTCGGGTTCTGAGAGCCTGTGCTGACCAGCTAGCACCGGTGTTCACTGAGATATTTAATCTCTCCCTGAAACAGTCTGTAGTCCCCTCGTGTTTCAAAGAGTCCATCATTGTTCCTGTGCCGAAGAAACCTCAACCATCTTGCCTTAATGATTACCGCCCTGTAGCTCTGTAGTGATGAAGTGCTTCGAGAGACTCGTCAGAGACTTCATCACCGCATCACTACCGGACACACTCGACCCACTACAGTTTGCTTACCGCCAAAACCGGTCTACGGAGGATGCCATCACACACCTCCTCCACACAACCACAAGCCACCTGGATTTTAGGAAAGGGAACTATGTGAAAATGCTGTTCGTGGACTATAGTTCAGCGTTCAACACCATAGTTCCCTCCACGCTCACCTCGAAGTTGGAGGTCCTGGGACTCAGCCCATCCCTGCGTCACTGGATCACTAACTTCCTGACCGACAGACCACAAGCCGTACGGATGGGAAAACACACTCTCAGCACTGGAGCCCCTCAGGGTTGTGTTCTGAGCCCCCTGCTGTACTCGCTGTACACACATGACTGTGTGGCCACTACAAACTCCACCACCATCGTTAAATTTGCTGACGACACTGTCGTGGTGGGCCTGATCTCCAACAACGATGAGATGGCCTACCTTCAGGAAATCAACAACCTGGAGAGATGGTGTCAGGAGAACAATCTTCTCCTGAACGTCAGCAAAACAAAGGAGTTAATAGTGGACTTCAGCACGAAGCAGGTGCGCTCTTACCATCCCATCAAGATCGACGGGACCCCAGTGGAGAGAGTGGACAGTTTCCGGTACCTGGGTGTTCACATCACGCAGGACCTGTCTTGGTCCTGTCACATCAACACCCTGGTGAAGAAGGCCCGGCAGCGTCTATACCATCTGAGGCGCTTAAGGGACTTCAGACTCCCATCTCAGGTGCTCAGGAACTTTTACACCTGCACCATCGAGAGTGTCCTGATGGGAAACATCACCTCCTGGTTTGGAAACAGCACCATGCAGGACAGGCGAGCCCTTCAGAAGGTGGTGCGGTCAGCTGAGCGCACCATCTGCACTGAGCTCCCTGTGCTGCAGCACATCTACAACAAGCGGTGCTGTACCAGAGCCAGGAAGATCGTGGAAGACCTCAGCCATCCCAACAATGGACTCTTTTCTCTGCTGCGTTCAGGAAAGCGCTTTACGTTCCCTGAAGGCAAACACAGAGAGAATGAGGAGGAGCTTCTTCCCGCAGGCCATTCGGAGTCTGAACCAGAGAACACCCAGCACCTAATCACCGGGATTCCCATGTTCACCCCTCTTTCCCAGATACTCGCCACTTACATTTTGGACAATTGCACTAGTCACTTGCACCGGACACTTACACTTTATACACTTTACACTTTATATCTTATACTTTATATTTATATTCTATTTTATTTTATTTTTTTATATTCTACTTTGCACACTTCTTTTTATACATATTTTTATATTTTATATTTATATATACATTTAAATTTTGTTTCTATTTTGATGCTGGACGGTTGTAATAGAACATTTCACTGCATGTCATTACCATGTATGTATGTGTATGTGACAAATAAAATTTGAATTTCAATTTGAATTTTGAGAAGGAACAATAAATGTGAAACTGCTGCCGCGGCTCTGAGCCAAGATGGCCGTCTGGATTTGAAGATAACCCAGTTCTCGGTGAGTTCTGTGTAAAGGACAGCCGCTGAGTGACTGATGGAGTTCTGATCCGAGCGTGATCAAACTAACGTCTGACCTACATCTACAAGAGCAGGTATTATTCCACAATAAGAGTTTCAAGCACACGTAAATAGGACGGGTGTGAAGAGATGCTATTCTGAGCACAGCTGTTCTCTGTCTTCGTACGAATAAAGAGTCATTGAAGCGTTTTCAGAAGGAAACTTCATTAGTAAGCAGCCTTGTGTTCTTACACTACTGTCAGAACGGAGAGAAGTGCTTCTCACCTGTGTCTCTTGAGAAACAATATGTCAGGAAATCTGTATATATATATATATATATATATATATATATATATATATATATATATATATATATATATATATATATATGTAGAATATGTGTGCTCAGATTTATTAGTTTTTAGATTTAAGTAACTCAAACATTTCTTATCGGATGCTTATCGGATTTTATGCAGTTTGCTAGAGAAAAGAAGAAGAAAGAGAGAGAGAGAGAGAGAGAGAGAGAGAGAGAGAGAGAGAGAGACAGAGAGAGAGAGAGAGAGAGAGAGAGACAGAGAGAGAGAGAGAGAGAGAGAGAGAGAGAGAGAGAGAGAGAGAGAGAGAGAGAGAGAGAGAGAGAGAGAGAGAGAGAGAGAGAGAGAGAGAGAGAGAGAGAGAGAGAGAGAGAGAGAGAGAGAGAGAGAGAGAGAGAGAGAGAGAGAGAGAGAGAGAGAGAGAGAGAGAGAGAGAGAGAGAGAGAGAGAGAGAGAGAGAGAGAGAGAGAGAGAGAGAGAGAGAGAGAGAGAGAGAGAGAGAGAGAGAGAGAGAGAGAGAGAGAGAGAGAGAGAGAGAGAGAGAGAGAGAGAGAGACAGAGAGAGAGAGAGAGAGAGAGAGAGAGAGAGAGAGAGAGAGAGAGAGAGAGAGAGAGAGAGAGAGAGAGAGAGAGAGAGAGAGAGAGAGAGAGAGAGAGAGAGAGAGAGAGAGAGAGAGAGAGAGAGAGAGAGAGAGAGAGAGAGAGAGAGAGAGAGAGAGAGAGAGAGAGAGAGAGAGAGAGAGAGAGAGAGAGAGAGAGAGAGAGAGAGAGAGAGAGAGAGAGAGAGAGAGAGAGAGAGAGAGAGAGAGAGAGAGAGAGAGAGAGAGAGAGAGAGAGAGAGAGAGAGAGAGAGAGAGAGAGAGAGAGAGAGAGAGAGAGAGAGAGAGAGAGACAGAGAGAGAGAGAGAGAGAGAGAGAGAGAGAGACAGAGAGACAGAGAGAGAGAGAGAGAGAGAGAGAGAGAGAGAGAGAGACAGAGAGAGAGAGAGAGGATGGATGTAATCATCTAAAGAGAATAACCTGACACTGACAGCATGATTTCAGAAGGTGTTGAGTTCTTCTTCTGTCCTACTTTCATCTGATCACCAGCATCAGAGTCCTCACATACACAGTCACTTATACATTACTCTGTTAAATATCCAATTGTTTTGTTATTTCTTACACAACTAACAAAGGCAAAAAGGCCTGTTATGCTAACTTGCTCGGTTTTCTTTTTAATTATAGCATTAAATTAAAGAATTGTGCGCTGCGTTAAGATAACAGAAGATGACTTCTATCGTTCTCTTTGGAGAAAAGCGGCGCTAAACGACTAAATCCTTACAAGTTCAATAATTTATTGCAATATAATTGAAATGCACAAAAAAAACATTTTCTCATGTTTATAAGATAAATCACAGTGTTAGTTTAGAAAACAAGCTAACGAATGACAGACACGTTTTTTCTTGCAGCATCGGAAATTGATTTTAATTTAAATACTAACCTCATGTCATTTTGACACCAAGCTTTAGTTTCAGTTATTAGTCAAATATAACCAGCTGAAAAATAAACATACCTTACATAAACTAAAATCAAACTTTTTTTTTTCCTTAAAAATTAAAATAAAAATTTTATATATATATATTTAAACAAATATTTAATAATAATAATAATAAATTATATATATATTTATATATATATATATATAATAGAAAAAATATTTAGTAATAATAATAATAAATTATATATATAATAGAAAAATATTTAATAATAATAATAATAATAAATTATATATATATAATAGAAAAATATTTAATGATAATAATAATAATAAATTATATTATATATATATATATATATATATATTTTTTATATATATACAATTTTTTTATGTATTTTACATTTTTTTAAGTAACAAAAAGTTTGGGATTTTACTTTTAGTTAACTTTAACCCTAAAAGAAGCCTGGTTTTAAGTTTATGCTTAAAACAAGAATAAATATCTGCAAGTGGAGTCAGAAAAATCTCCTTTTTCTCATAAACATCACATCTTTTTCTAACTCAAGACTTTATCTAATTTTGCATCTCGAATAAATGCATCTTGACTTAAGGATGTTTTGATGTCCGTTCAGGAAAAGAAGACAAGTCAAGTCAAGTCAAGTCAACTTTATTGTCAAATATGCTCTATGTACAACATACAGCACAGATGAAATTCCTTCCCTTCTGACCTTGCAATCATGCAGAATAAAAGAATAAAGATAAAAGAATAAAAAAAAACTAAAGTATAATAAAATAATGGTAAAATATCTAAAATATCTAAAATATAAATAGTGCAACATTAAACAGACAGACATTAAACATACAGACAAGGCACTTGTTGGAAAATTAAATTAAGTTAAAGATGCAAATGCAAATGCACCGAGGAACAAGCTCACTTGATAAATTAGTATGCTGCCTATGTAGTGAGCTGCCTAGGGTTTGAGACGGAGCCAGTGCTTCACACACGAGAACATCATCTCATTCATCATATTAAGCTCTCGCTCTGTCCTCACAGTTCATGTTTAGCTAACGAGCCGATCCATTTATTGAGCAGAACTGCGAAAGATAGGGGCCAAAATCTAAAGAAATCGTCCGCTCTTTTGTGCTTCTCACGTATTCAGCCACAAATAACCTCAACTGACACCGTAATAGGATTCATTCATCACTCCGGCCGCTAATCTGCGCATTAATAAAGCCAATCAGATGGGATCTCTTCATTAGCGCGTCTCCTCACAGGAAATTCCAACCGCTCAAGTTTGTCATTGTCAATGCGCAAGAAACGCAGAATTAATATTGATGCGCTGGATCATGCACAGAGCTTCTCGCCAACGGATTCAGAAAAAGCATGTGCAAGAATTCGTTGAGACTCCCGGTGAGACTCGCTCGGCAGCAGCGCAAAAAACACAGCGTTTCTAAAAAAGAGGTGTTAAAATAACAGTAAAAAAATAATAGAATTAATTATATATTTTTACGAAAGCATGTACGTCAAAAATATTTTTTTTAAAAGTGTTTATGAATATTTATGAGCAAGATCTCCAGCTGTTTTGCGTTTTCTCGCTCGACAGCAGCGCAAAAACACAGCGTTTCTAAAAAAAAGAAGTGTTAAAATAACAGTAAAAAAATAATAGAATTAATTATATATTTTTACGAAAGCATATATGTTGAATTTAAAAAAAAGTGTTTATGAATATTTATAAGCAAGATCTCCAGCTCTTTTTGCGTTTTCTAAGCTCGACAGCAGCGCAAAACACAGTGTTTCTAAAAAAGAAGTGTTAAAATAACAGTAAAAAAATTGGATAATTAATTATATATTTTTACGAAAGCATATATGTTGAATTTTATTTTTAAAAAGTGTTTATGAATATTTATGAGCAAGGTCTCCAGCTGTTTTGCGTTTTCTTGCTCGACAACAGCGCAAAAAACACAGCGTTTCTAAAAAAAGAAGTGTTAAAATAACAGTAAAAAAATAATATAATTAATTATATATTTTTACGAAAGCATATATGTTGAAAATATTTTTTTAAAGTGTTTATGAATATTTATAAGCAAGATCTCCAGCTGTTTTGCATTTTCTCGCTCGACAGCAGCGCAAAAACACAGCGTTTCTAAAAAAAGAAGTGTTAAAATAACAGTAAAAAATTTTTATAATTAATTATATATTTTTACAAAAGCATGTATGTCGAAAATATTTTTTTTAAAAGTGTTTATGAATATTTATAAGCAAGATCTCTAGCTGTTTTGAGTTTTCTTGCTTTAACACTAAAAAACACAATGTTCACAAGTCAACATAATCGCAAAAATGCTATAATATGTATTTTAAGGAAAGCATACATGCCACAA
>NW_025048364.1:32500-35000 GCF_018831695.1 Puntigrus tetrazona | reverse complement strand
TCCTCGAACTGGCCAACGACTCTCGCTACCCGGACTGCTCTCTGCTCGAACTCTATTTCCGCGGACTTAACACCTCCAGCCAAGCGCAGCTGTCCGGGAGCGGTCCTCGAGAGAGCCTGCCTGCGCATACGTCCGAGTGGGTGCTGGTGTCCTGCAAATCAACCATGATGGTTGCGCCTGAGGACAACGACACCAGCCCCACTCCAGATCCAGAGCCTAGCCCATCCCTTCACCGCATGGTGGAGGCCCAGCCTGAGCCCACCGCTGACACGGGGCGGAGTCGAGCCAGCGACCACGGACCCATCGCCAGAGAGAGCGACAGAGCCGTGGAGCGTAACAGGACCCGAGCCGTATCACGTCAGACCAGGTGCGCGAGCCAGCAACGGAGCTCCCTGCGGTGGAGACAGCCGACTGCGAGGAGGCGCGGAGTGGAGCTCCGCCCACTACACATCGGCTGAGGATGAGCTGATCATCCACCTGGGGCTGCTGGATCTGCAAAGGGAGCTGGATGATGTAGACTTGGACTTGGACTTAGACTGGGCACCTCCTGTATCCTGAGTTCCTGTTCCCGTTTAGCTATCCCGTTAGCCCGCTGGTTCCGCCCAGCCGTCCCGTTAGCCCGCTGGTTCCGCCCAGCCGTCCCGTTAGCCCGCTGGTTCCGCCCAGCCGTCCCGTTAGCCGCTGGTTCCGCCCAGCCGTCCCGTTAGCCCGCTGGTTCCGCCCAGCCGTCCCGTTAGCCCGCTGGTTCCGCCCGCCCAGCCGTCCCGTTAGCCCGCTGGTTCCGCCCAGCCGTCCCGTTAGCCCGTTGGTTCCGCCCAGCCGTTCCAGTGCCCGCGCCGCGTGCGCGCCTGTCCCGTTCCAGTGCCGCGCCGCGTGCGCTCTGTCCCGCCAGTGCCCGCGCCCGTGCGCTTCTGTCCCGTTCAGTGCCGGCGCCACGTGCGCTCTGTCCCGTTCCAGTGCCCGCGCCCGCGCGCGCTCTGTCCCGTTCAGTGCCCGCGCCCGACGTGCGCTCTGTCCCGTTCAGTGCCCGCGCGACGTGCGCTTCTGTCCCGTTCCAGTGCCCGCGCCCGCGTGCGCTCTGTCCCGTTCAGTGCCCGCGCCACGTGTCGCTCCGTCCGCGTTCAGTGCCCGCGCCACGTGCGCCCGTCCCGTTCAGTGCCCGCGCCGCGTGCGCGCTCTGTCCGTTCAGTGCCCGCGCGCCGCGTGCGCTCTGTCCCGTTCCAGTGCCCGCGCCCGCGTGCGCTCTGTCCCGTTCAGTGCCCGCGCCGTCGCGCTTCTGTCCCGTTCAGTGCCCGGCGCCCGCGTGCGCTCTGTCCCGTTCAGTGCCCGCGCCCGCGTGCGCTCCGTCCCATTCAGTGCCCGCGCCGCGTGCGCCTCGTCCCGTTCAGTGCCCGCGCCCGCGTGCGCTCCGTCACGTTCCTGTGCCCGCGCCCGTGCGCTCCCTCCAGTGCCGCCTCAAGTTTTCCCACCCTCCCACCCATGCCACACCACGTCGATGGATCCCAGCAGCCCCTGCGCTCATCCTCAGCAAACCATCTGGAGCTCGCCACGGGTCTGCCGGTCTCCATCGCCATTGAGGTTGGAGGATCCCTCGCCTCACCGTCCTGCCTCCGAGACCCAGACTCCTCCTCGGCTCGTAGACCCGTCGGCTCCCCTGGGCTCCTAGCTCCCTCCTCTACACCGTGGTCCGTCAGTCCACCAGCTCCACCAGGCTCCATCGTCCTCTCCGCTCCGCCTTGGTCTGTCGTCGACCATCCGTCGCCTCGATTCCTCTCCTCCGCTTCGCCTCGTCCCTCCATCCCACCGGCTCTGTCAGGCTCCTCCTTCCCTCCGGCTTCACCTCAGTCCTCAGTCGCTCTGGCTCCGCGCGTCCTTCCCGTCCCCGTCTCCGTGTCAGTCGCCGAAGCCTGCGGCGTCGCCTTGACCTCCAGCGCCTCGACGTCACCCTGGCTCTTCGGCTCTCCGTCTCCACCTCTGTCTCCTCCTCCACCTGCTCCGCCGCCGTCCGGTCGGCCCCATGGAGTCGATGGCTGCTCCTCTTCCATGGCTCCTCCCTCCGTCGGCTCCACCTGGGACCACCATAGCTGGGCTCTGGATCTCCTCCTGCTCCGGACTCCTCCTGTCTCCTTCCTGGCTCCTCCCTCCATCTACTCCTCCTTGGACCCTTCTGCCTTCTGCCTGCCCCATCCTGGCGATCCGTCCTCCTCCCAAGACCCGGTATCCCCAAATCCTAGTCATTTTGGTTTTGTTTGTTTTCATTTGTTACCCTTTAGGTGCGAGGACGCACCTTCCGGGAGGGGGGGGTAATGTCACATCTCTGGACTCTGTGTTTATGTTTTCGTTTCATGCCATGTGCTCCCTGTGCCCTGCCTTCCCTCTGTGTTAATTATGTTATTGTCATCAGCTGTGTCTCCGTCAATTACCCTGTGTATTTAAGTCCTGTGTTTTGAGTTCTGTTTGTCCGAACGTCAAGGTCCCTACCCGATGTCTACACCCGTGT
>NW_025048364.1:27500-30000 GCF_018831695.1 Puntigrus tetrazona | reverse complement strand
GGACGCGTGGAAGACGGCCAGAGCCCCAGACCGAGGACACGGCGATCTCAGCAGCTTTACTCAGCGCTTCACACTTCATTACGAGCACCGCTCTCTTCACTGTCTGAAGCATCTCTAACAAATACACATAATTCACCTTCATCTTTCTGCAAACGATTCATCTAGCATGTGGATATTTAGGCCCAAACTTCAGATTGGTAGATCCAACTGAATATATACAATATAACTATCAAAACACAAAATAAAAAAAAGTAAACGTGATGCATATTGCAATATATTAGTAGCAATATATATATATATATATATATATATATATATATATATATATATATAAAATAATATACATTTTTGTGTGTGATATATAATACTTTTGATATAACATATTTTTATATCTGTATATATTTATGTGAGTTTTCAAAGTATATTAATTTAATATAATATATTTACATTTAATAAAAATAAATTATATATATATATATATATATATATATATATATATATATATATATTACAATTAAAAAATATTTTTTATATAAAAAGAAATATATATATTATTTTTATATATATATATATATATATATATATGAATTTATATGAGAATATCACTTCTTTAAAAAAATAGTTTTTATAAAATATTTTAGGTGGCTGATTCTGATTCTGATATACAGGTATATATATAATTTTTATTTAATTGTCTGTGCGTGTGATACTTTTTATATAATAAAAATACATTTTATATATATATATACACATTTTTATATATGTATATTTTTATGTGTTTTTAAGAGTATATTAATTTAATATAACTACATTTAATAAAAATTATATATATATATATATATATATATATATATATATATATATATATATATATATATATATATATTACAATTATATTATTATTTTATAAATATATAAATTTATATGAGAATATCACTTCTTTAAAAAAAGTTTTTTATTAATTGTTTTTAGGTGGCTGATTCTGAGGCATTTGTATACAAAATTACTTCAAATAAATACTTACATATACTAAAATAAGCTATGGCATTAGTTTCATTTCTGTATGACCGATGAACATTCATCACATTAAGTTTATGTAAAAGTGCGTAATAAAAGGGACGGGCATGTTATATGGCATTCAGATCCATGAATCTTAAATTCAGGCTTCGTTGCGAGTCAAAAAAGCTTGTAACACACTTTCAGTGCCCTTAAAAGACTCTGACCCACTTACTGTATGTTAAGGATTCATTTGCGAATAGCAGTGGATTATAAGACTTATATCAGATTATACTCATCATCAAAGACGAGGAGACGTCAAGAAGAGGCTGAAAACCAAGGCTGAAGCTTTTCCACGAACACAAACGGAAAAAAACGCACGATTCACGAAAGGCAGCAACGAGCCCCGCTCCGCAAAAATAACCAGGGAGCCTTTAACGTGATGAAAGACGACATTTATTAAACTGATTCCACACGCTGACAGCCAACAAATGAAAGCGGAGAACGTGCCAGACTCCGGCTCAGCCCCGAATAAACAATCAACGTCTAGAGACAGGAGACCAGAGGCTGCGGTTGATGATTAGAAAATGACAATTTCCTTTGTGACGCCTTCAGTCGATCAACCTTCGACAGACACCGAGCGGTGAGCCGAAATAAAGTTCACACGTTTATAATTCATTCACTTCCTGGGTTCTAAGTCACTTTGGATTAAAGCGTCTGCTAAATGCTGAAAATGTATTATTTTATCCAATAAATAGATTAATTCCATTTATATTTATATATATATATATATATATATATATATATATATATATATATATATATATATATATATATCCAAAGCGACTTGAGGAATGAGGAATATATTCAGTAATTCATATTCAGTAATATTAAATCATTTTAAATTCTACAATAATATATAATACATTTATAATTTAAAACAATTATTGATATATATTAATAATTAAATATATATTAAAATATTTAAATGATTTAGTGTATGTGTATATATATATATATATATATATATATATATTCTTTCATATTTATCAATATATCAATAATATGTCTTTGTTTTCATTTTCAATCAATCATTAAATAATACATATATACATACATACATACATACATAGGTGCATATATATGTATGTATATATATATATATATATATATATATATATATATATATATATATATATATATATATATATATATATATATATATATATATATATATATATATATGTATGTATGTATGTATGTATGTATATATATATATATATATACTTTTTATGGAATTAAATATAAAATATAAAAAATATAAAATATAAAAATGTCCATTATTCATTTATTATATAATATATCAAATATTACATAGAAAAATAATAATAATAATAATAATAATAATAAATATATATATATATATATATATATATATATATATTATATATATATATATATATACACATATACACACACATACATATACATACACTAAAACATT
>NW_025048364.1:12500-22500 GCF_018831695.1 Puntigrus tetrazona | reverse complement strand
GCATAAATGCATCAGAATATGTATTATATTATTTTTTTATTTTATCTATTTTATATATATATATATATATATATATATATATATATATATATATATATATATATATATATATATATATATAGATAGATAGATAGATAAAAAGAATATATATATATATATATATATATATATATATATATATAATAGATAAAAATATATATATATATATATATATATATATATATATATATTTTTTTTTTTTTTTTTTTTTTTTTATTATATATATATATATATATATATATATATATATATATATATATATATATATATATATATATATATATATAACATTTATCTGTTTAATATAGTTGTATTAAAATATGAAAAAATATTAATTTGATTGCATTTGGTTTTAAAGCTGCGTCTTCTCAAAACAGAAACCTGCATAATGACATTTCAAATGTCCTTGAAATAATAAATCTCAATAATCCCACGAGTAATGTGCGCAAGAGCTCATAAAAACCATGTGCGGTCACTGGAGAACCAACCCAATGATACTGATATCTGTGATGATCGCCGCTGACACGATCCCCCAGAGACACACACCCCAAACAACACATCCCAGCATGCACTGCGGGCCCCGTGTCAGGGCGCTTGCGTTAACCGCATCGGCAAACATTGGCAGGACCAGAAAAAGTGCTTTCTCTCACTCGTCAAAGCCGCTGTCTTCTTTCTTGAAGGCTTGAGGAGAGAGACAGAAAAGTGAAATACACATCCATTTCACTGAAAGAAAGGAGCAAAAGCGTGGATTTAATGCGTTCTGCACGTGCAGGTGAAAAACTAGTAAGAAAGGCTCTAACTGGACGAAATATTTTTCCGTCCACAACCACGGGATTATTCTTACACTCAACCCCAAAATCAAATGAAAGACACTTTAGAAATTATATTTTCTATTTTAAAAAAGGTTGTTTTATTGTATATTTATTTTTGTTATTTTAATAATAATAATAATTAATATATAATTTTATTTTAATTTATTAATTTAATTGTTTTTAAATATTGAATTTAAAATATAAACTTTTATAGAAAGTATTGAAAATATTTAATATAGAAAATGCCATAAAATACATCAATATTTTATTTAAAGTATGATTATGCATATTAAATATATCATAAGTGTATATACATAATAATAATAATAATAATAATTTAAAAAGCAAGGTATTTAATTTTAATAACATATTTTATTTTAATAACACAATATATTTACTATATTTAAAATATTACTTTTTATTAAAAATTATACATATATACATATATATATATATATATATATATATATATATATATATATATATATATATATATATATATATATATATATAATTTGTAATAAAAGTAATATTTTAAATATAGTAAATATATATATATATATATATATATATATATATATATATATATATATATATATATATTCACAGACACACATTATTTATTATCTAATAATTTAAAGAAATGTAATAAACTAATACTGTAAGGTAAACTGCAGGGTGTTTATACAGTATACTGTATTATATGCTTCACTTTAGAAAAAAACATATACAGCTTCTTTTAATTTGGGGGTGAAATGTGGTTAGATGCTGAAGATGTTTAATCAACTCCCATAAAACCTGGGAACCACAGAGAAATGGTTTTGTTTATGGAGCGGTGAACATTTGACCTGAAAACATCGACCTCCACAGAGAACATGATTTGATGAAGGAAACAGAAACAGGATGAAACAGAGAATTGATCGCCGGTAATAAAGCTTTGCTCTCGGATCTAATGAGACTGAATGTGAGTGTAAATACTGGAGGACAGCCGTTTTATCTTTTTAATGATTGTGGTAAAGATCTCTATTGTGTCTCACCCACAGGAAGGATTGATCCGCAGTCAAATAAACATCCCGTGTGAGACCCAAGAGTGAGATGAACACACTTTTCTTGTGGTACATCGTTCAAAATAATACACATTATTTCAAAATGTATTTTTATTTGTTACGTATCTGTTAAGTGTTTTTTCAATTTAATAAAATTGAATAAAAATTATTTTACTTATTTTAAAAATCATAATTATTTATTGGACATGCTGTTACATAACCAGAGATAATAACAGCATTACCAGAAAAATAAAAATTAAATTAAATCTAAAATAATGTCAGAAAAATAAATTATGTAAAATAATTTACATATTAATAATAATTTAATAAATGGTTTAAAAATATATTTTTTTCATATATATATATATATATATATATATATTTTTTTTATATATATTTTTTTATTTAAATATCATTTTTAAAAATAATTTTAATTATTTTACTGTATATTTATTTATGAAATATCTCTTCATCATCTAAAATCTATTATCACATTTACTGAATAATTATTTTAGAATACCAGCTTTTTTTTTTTTTTACTGTATAAAAATATATTATGATAATTAAACTCAGGACGTAGCTCTGCTTAATAAGCCTCTCTCTCGGTGTGACTGAAGCACAAACGAGTGTTAAACGCAGCGCCGAGGAGCGTCTTTTCTTTCATGTTCCTCGCCAGTATGATTTATTCATGTCACGCTGTTGTTTCAAGGCGACGAGCGTTAAATTGCTCCTTCCTCGGAGAAACACAGCGGAAACGGCAGAAATATTACAGATTTCACTTCAGGGAAAAAGCAAGAGGAAAAACAGAAGACAATAACGGCTGTGAATTAATTGTGTGACTCCTGTGTGACGTTCTGCAGCTTCAGCGTGAAAGCACCGAGCAAACTCACTTCAGAGAACACAGCAGAACTAGTGCACTACAGCGTCCCTGCGTCTGAACACTGCGTGGACAGCATCCTGGGTGTGACCCCTCGTAGACACCATCCTGGGTGTGACTTCTACATAGACAGCATCCTGGGTGTGACCCCACGTGAGACAGCATCCCTGGGTGTGACCCTCACGTGAGACAGCATCCCTGAGTGTGACTTCTGCGTGGACAGCATCCTGGGTGTGACCCCTCGTGACAGCATCCCTGGGTGTGACCCTACGTAGACAGCATCCCTGGGTGTGACTTCTACATAGACAGCATCCTGGGTGTGACTTCTACATAGACAGCATCCTGGGTGTGACCCTACGTAGACAGCATCCCTGGGTGTGACTTCTACATAGACAGCATCCTGGGTGTGACCCCTCGTCCTGAGACAGCATCCCACAGTGTGACTTCTGCGTGGACAGCATCCCTGGGTGTGACCCCTACGTAGACAGCATCCCTGGGTGTGACCCCTACGTAGACAGCATCCCTGGATGTGACTTCTACATAGACAGCATCCCTGAGTGTGACTTCTACGTAGACAGCATCCCTGGGTGTGACTTCTACATAGACAGCATCCCTGGGTGTGACCCCTACGTAGACAGCATCCCTGGGTGTGACTTCTACATAGACAGCATCCCTGGGTGTGACCCCTACGTAGACAGCATCCCTGGGTGTGACTTCTACATAGACAGCATCCTTGACACCTACATAGACAGCATCCCTGAGTGTGACTTCTATATGAACAGCATCCTTGACACCTACATAGACAGCATCCCTGAGTGTGACTTCTATATGAACAGCATCCTTGAGTGTGACTTCTACATAGTCAGCATCCTTGAGTGTGACTTCTACGTAGACAGCATCCCTGTGTGTGACTTCTATATGGACAGCATCCTTGACACCTACATAGACAGCATCCCTGAGTGTGACTTCTATATGAACAGCATCCTTGACACCTACATAGACAGCATCCCTGAGTGTGACTTCTACATAGACAGCATCCCTGTGCATGACCCTACATAGACAGCATCCTGTGTGTGACCCCCTACATGGACAGCATCCCTGCGTGTGACTTCTACATAGACAGCATCCCTGGATGTGACTTCTACATAGACAGCATCCCTGCGTGTGACTTCTACATAGACAGCATCCCTGAGTGTGACTTCTACGTAGACAGCATCCTTGAGTGTGACTTCTATATGAACAGCATCCTTGACACCTACATAGACAGCATCCTGGGTGTGACTTCTATAGGAACAGCATCCTTGACACCTACATAGACAGCATCCCTGAGAGTGTGACTACCATAGACAGCATCCCTGGGTGTGACTTCTACATAGACAGCATCCCTGGGAGTGTGACTTCTACATAGACAGCATCCTGGAGTGTGACTTCTACATAGACAGCATCCCTGGGTGTGACTTCTACATAGACAGCATCCCTGAGTGTGACTTCTACGTAGACAGCATCCCTGCGTCTGAACACTGCATGGACAGCATCCCTGAGTGTGACCCCTACATGGACAGCATCCCTATTTACAAAAAAAATAAAATAATAATAATAATAATAATAATGATGCTAATAATAATATATGAAATATAATTGTAGCATTTATATATCTTTTACTCTTTGAGTATATATTTAAAGTATATATATATATATATATATATATATATGAATATAAATGCAAGCGCAAGCATGTATATATTTAAGAAATATATGTTCTGATTATACATCAAATATATTTACAAATAATATACAACAGGAATATAAATACAGAAATGTAATATAAATATTTTCAATATATACTGTATGTGTGTCTTTTAACGTATATAAATAAAAAATATATAGTCACATACATAATCAAAAACATATATAATATAACCTTATATATAACATATAATATAGATCTAAAAATATATGTATATGTATCATTCAACTAATCAAAATCAAATATTGATTTAATATATAGTTTTAAAATATTAACATATTTTATAGAATATATAATACGAACATAGCATTTCTAAAAGACAAAATTAAAATAGATATTTAAAAAAACCTAATCATGATTTAAAGTGAAGTAGGTCTACAGTACATCATACGCTTCGGTCTACACTGGGCTCAAAGTTCATTGGATCTTCCCTCTGTAGTGCGCGAGTGGAGGTGGAAGGGGCCCGTGTGAACTGCTCGTGTAGCAGAGACACAGTCATCAGGTGACAGAACGGATGACTTCAGGATAGAAAGGCCCTTAGGCAGCATCTTCAGAAGAGCCTTCACGACCGGCTCCGCTCCCTAACTAGTGCTCGAACGTCTCCAATAAGCCATAAAACTCACTTGAAAGCATTACTCAAATCATTTGGTCTATCTGAGCTCGCATCGATGATACGTCGAGTTATGTTTATGGTCTTTAAGAAGCTGCGATGCATCTTCACACGCTCTTGCTGCAGAAGCACACGTCATTTATCTACTGGGATATATATATATATATATATATATATATATATATATATATATATATATATATATATATATATATATATATATATTATATATATATATATATATATATATATATATATATATATATATATATGTTGCATATTCATACAGAAGCAGCTTTAGTTCATTTGATAAGATTCAAAGGTGTGCAGACAAAAGAAAGGCTTCTACAGTATCTGCCAAAAAGGTTGATGACACCTGATACACTTGTATTACTACTTCTCAAATGAGAACGTGATGTTAACAGAAATAGTTCAAAATGAAAACTAAAATTATGCAAATCTAAAATAAAAAAAATAATAATAATAAGCTTAACAAAAAAGATCGATTTTGAAATGATAAAATTATATTTTTATATTTTATTTTGTATAATACATAATTATTTATATAATATATATTTATATATAAATTAAATATAACATATTACAGTATATAATTATAAAAATAACAATAATTAATAATCATTTTTATAAAACAATTTTATGGAGTATACATTTTTTGTATTATTTATATATATATATATATATATATATATATATATATATATATATATATATATATATATATATTTTGAGGATTTTTTTACATCTTTAAATATAAAAATGCAATCTTTTAAATAACATAATACTCCAAAAAATAAGCATAAATATATGTTTTGATTTAATTACAGTATATTCGTCACTTTAAAATTAGCTTTTTACATTATATTTTATATAAAATATAATTATTTATATAATATATATTTATATATAAATTATAGTATATAATTATAATAATAATTTTTATAAAACAATTTTATGGAGTATAAAAATTTTAAGTATTTTATATAATATATATATATATATATATATATATATATATATATATATATTTTTTTTGTTTTTTTTTTTTACATCTTTTAAATAATATAATAAATACTCCAAAAAATAAGCAAAAATATATGCTTTTATTTAATTACGGTATGTGCGTCACTTTATGAAAAATACATCATTTCTTTAGATTTTTATTTTTTATTTCTATGTTTTATTGAATAAACCCATTCAGCATCTAACCCTCAGCACCAGAACATGTGTTGCCTACGGAGAGCTCTATTGCGATTCTTCCGCGCGACCTAAACCCAAAGCCCCCGCGCGCCCGGACCCCGACAGCGAAGCACGGAAAAGTGACCGTTCCCGGTCGATCAGAGTCTCGAACGATCCGACAGCGACGCGTCCGCGGGAGAAAACTCCATGGTCGACGCGCGCGCGTTCCACTCAGCTCTATTCTGTATTCTACATCCGGCCGCTCTGCGAGGAGCGCAACATCTGCACTTCACGGTCGCGCTTACCGCGTCGCTGTCGTTTTCGCGGTTTGCGTTCGTCGCTCGGTCCATTAAACGACCGTTTACGGCGAAAACAAACTTTCCTCAGACTGCCCAGCAGAACCGGGGAGCCCGCGAACAATAACGGCTCGCGTTTGGCCGCGTATTTACCGTGTTTTTGACACTCACCGATGCGACTGAAGCTCTCGGACAAAGTTCTTCTCAATTTCTTCATTTTCCCGATTTTTTCGGCCGGTTGAGCCGCTGGCATCAAATCGCACATGTCCGGTTTGGAGCCGAAGGATCCGGAGTTTGGAATCGGAGGCGCGTAAATAGCAGTTGTGAGGGGAAAAAACTGTCCTTCTGTGTCAAACACGCATTTCCGAAGTCTGATGGCTACATATCTGGAGTACGAGCTGTAATCCGTGACCGTGTGAGGAGGGAAACTTCGGGAGAGCGTCTCTAAACGCCGCGGTTTTCCTCTGGAAAGCTGCTGGATGTCATTTTTTGGGATTCTCCTCCTGCTTGGCGAGAGTGTGGATAAAACGGCGGGCTAGCCCTGCCCCGCGAGTCGGCGATTGGCCGTCGAATGGACGTCGCGTCTTCATTGGCCGCATCAGCTGTCCGTCATCCGCCTCGCCTTATAATAAAAGCCAGGCATCCTCGGGACATTTGTACAGTATTTAAATGGCTTTTTAAGCACCCAAACGTTTTGTACATGACTTATTTAATAATTCATACTGGAAAAGAGATTAAATTGATTCACTGCAATGAAAAGATCTTGAAAATACCCTGAAAAAGATTTTATGCATGCACGTATGCACACATACATTATTATATATACAATAAATGAATAAATTATTGATTCATATCCTGATATGTATACTCGTTTATTATGAGAATTGAAACATTTCAGATTGATGTTATGAAAAATGTTGCATTGTGTTTACAGTCTGCAATAAGAATTGCAATGATTTTTGACGTGCTCTTCCTGCAGAAGCACTTGTCCTTTATCTATTTGGATTTGTTTTTATTGCATTTCCATACGGAAGCAGCTTTATAGCACTGGACCACAGTCAAACATAAGAAGGCTTTATTACACGAACCAAAAGCCTCAAAAATATCGGTCAAAATATTTATTATTTAATAGTATTTTTCAAAAGAAAACTAAATGTTAGTTAAAATAAAAAATATTGAATGGAACATTTAAATGATTTAAATGATATATTACAAATATTTTAATATATTTATTTTTAATATACTCAGTATATAGTGAATATATATATATATATATATATATATATATATATATATACAGTGAATATATATATATAGTGAATATATAGAATATACAGTGAATATAAACAATACAGAGAAAATAAACTTATTTATTTTTTCCTATAGATTGTACTGCCATGTTTGTAAAGTTTTTCCTACACTTTACTACTTTTTAATTTCTTTTCAATATAGAATTATTGTGTATTTTTTTATTAATTATTAGAAATAATACATGCACGTGTCATAGCACAGCATCACCAACTAAATATCATCCCCGCACCTCAGCACCGAAACGTCATACAGCGTTTTTATACTCCGTGGAGTTTCACTAGAAACACTTCATGGGCTGCTTGACTTGATAAAAAAAGAATCTCAGTGGTCCTAAATAAAAGGCATAAAGCCTTCAAGTGCAATTTATAAATGATTTGGTTTTAGAATGAAACCATTCTCACTCCCATAATCTGACGTCTCTGCATGGATCTGATGGCTTTCTATACGACAGGCGGATGCAAAAATAAAAGAGACGGCTGATTCTCCGGCATCATTTGATGAATTATGCAGAAACACGCATTAAGAGAGCAAACAGGCTGAGCGTTGATTTCATGTTCGCTTTAATCTCGCATGCAGCGGCTGCGCTCGTCTCGTCTTTAACATGCAGCGGATCTGCCCAAACATTTGCATGTCCCCGCTGGATTCCCCGCCTAATGCACAACTTTTGCCGGTATTGTAATTACGGCACGGAACGAATGCGCCGCTTTAGACCAACCGTAGAACAGGTGGCATGAAACAAGACAAAATGAGCCAGAGAAGAACGATTTCCTGCTCGCATCTCTCATTAAAGGAGCGCTGGGTTCGGTGTTTAGTATGGAGAGGACGAGGGGTTCGGGCGGATGGAACGAGGAGGACATCAAACCGCTTCCTCCGGGCGCCGAGAAAACGCCGGATGTGATGTGAATTTCACTCAAGCCCACGAAGAGACGAAGAGCAGCCGTTTCCTTTAAAAGTGGAAGCTTGTTTTTATTAGGACACGTTTTAATAAGAACACGGTATAAATACAAACGTCTAAGTCGTTCACAGAAGCCAGAGCGATTTAAAACGAAGCCTTTGCGTGCGTTCGCGATCACAAAAAGTGCAAGGATTGACAAAAACACACACACAAAAAAAAATGGCTGTCATCCATTCGTCCTCTGATTGCACGAGTTTGTTTTGTTACGCAAAGGGGAATTGGAGACACCGTAATCGATGTAAAGGCCCAAAAGGAAAAAGCATTATCTGAACGCATCGTGACAGCGGTGCGTGTGATGCTGTATTTCTAGAACAATAAAGTCATCTTTTAACTCTCTATAAGAAAGCAGAGAAACAGAGTCACAATCGAAACAGCATTAAAATGTACAACAACAACAACAAAAAAGCATTTTCATCTTGCTTTTCGGAAACGAGCGTGCATACATTCTTAAATCAAGACACGCTTGTTTTTCTGAAAAATGCAGAGTTTAGCATGAAACTAGAAAAAGATGTCTGCTAGTGAGGATTAAAAATAAATCAGCTTATCTTTTTACATTCTGGCCTCTACCGAAGACATCCGCCGGCGTTTCAGGCCTACAATCACTTTGATATCATTTCACCGTTTTGATTTGAGAGCGTTAGAAATCGTGACGAGGAGGACGAGGAGGAAGAGGACGGGTCTTCAGAGTAACACGGAGAAGAGAAGCGGCGTCTGAGAGGCTGATCTCCGTCTCCGGTCCGTGGCTTTCACTCGTTCTCGAACTTGCTGTAATGGATGATCGGAGTCTGGGATGAGACCTGGAGAAACACAAGGAATCAGAAATCATGTCCACGCCTCGTCTTCAGTCAGACGCTCACATCCAGACACAAGGACCTGTTCGCTCTCGTCATTATACACCCCTGTCAATGTGTTCTTCTGCTTTATCCTGTTCAGTGCTTTGATGCGACCGGAGTCGTTAAAAGCGCTATAGAAAAAAAATGACTGATTGATTGACTTGAGGCTTTTCTGAAAAAGTATCTAAATTTGGTTCGCTTTTGCTTAAAAAGGAAAATACCTGTCACTAAAACGCGCGTCCCTGGAGCACAAAACCAGTCATAACGACGGCTT
>NW_025048363.1:200000-203102 GCF_018831695.1 Puntigrus tetrazona | reverse complement strand
TCCATCCATCGATCTATTCCATTCATCATGTATCTATCCATTGTATCTATCCATCCATCCATTCTATCATCCTTCTATTGTTTGAGCCATGGTTCTCCTTTTCATCCATGTATCTATCTGTCTATCATCCTCTATCATTCCTATCAATCCATCATCCCTTTTTCCCATTCTATTTCATCATCCATCATCATAATTTTAACCAATACTTTTCAGCAATTTATCCTTCCTTGTTTTATCTATCATTCCAACCCGTCCATCAATGATCTATCCATTCATCCATGTATCTATCGACTGTATCCATCATCCATCATTCCTATCATCCCTCAACATTCTATCAATCCATCTTCCCTCTAGTTTTTCTAACCATTCCATCCATCAAATCGATCTATCATTCATCCATGTATCTATTATTTATCCATCCATCCATCCATCCATGTTCTTCAATCCCTCTATTCATTCATTTCTATTCATCGTTCTATCATCCCTCTTACATTCCCCTATCAATATTATTTCATCCATCGTTTCATCCTCTCATCGATGTATCTATCATTCTATCCATCCTCTATATCCATTCCTATTCATCATCCCTCGTTCATCAAATTTCCACTCCATCCTATTGACCCATCCATCCCCTCTAACATTTTATCCATCCATCATTCTAATCATTTTATCATCATACATCCCTCATTCCATCCATCATCTGTTTTATCATCATTCTATCAACCAAAGCATCCCTCTATTATTTTTATCTACTCGTTCCAACCATTCATCCTATGATCTATCCATGTATCCTATCATTGCATCCATCCATCCCATCCATTCTATCATCCCTCTCTCACTCCTATTCCATCCATCCATCATTCTATCATCCTGCAGCATTCCTATCCATCCATTCTTCCCTCTAGTTTTCCATCGATCTATCCATTCAATCCATGTATCTATCGTTTTTTCCATCCATCCCTCTATCCATTCCTACTCAGTTCATCCATCCTCTATCGTTCTATTTGTCCATCCCTTGTTCATCCATTCCTCCATCTATTGACCATCCATCCCTCTATCATTTTATCCATCCATCATTCTAATCATTTTATCATCCACTTTATCCTCCCTCTCCATTCCATCCATCCATCCATTCTATCAACCTGACTGCATCCCTCTATTATTTTATCTATACGTTCCAACCATTCATCCTGCTCCCGATCTATCCATGTATCTATCATTGCATCCATCCATCCATCATTCCTATTCATCCATCCATCATTCTGTCATCCCTCCTAACATTCTATCAATCCATCCTTCCCTCTAGTTTTCCATGCATTCCATCCATCCATTTGTTCTATCATCCCTCTAACATTCTATCAACCAATCCATTCCTTTGTGTTTTATCCATCGTTCCATCCTTTGATCCATGTGTCTCATATGGTTCTATCCATCCTCTATCATTCTATTCCATCCATCTATCGTTCCATCCATTCCTCCATGTATCTATATCGTTCTATCCATCCCTCTATCATTCTATCAGATCATCCATCCTCTATAATTCTATTTCATCCATCCATTCCTCCATCTATTGACCCATCCATCCATCCATACATCATTTTATCCATCATTCTATCAACCAAGCCATCCCTCTATTGTTTTATCTATCGTTTCCAACCATTCATCTATTGATCTATCCATGTATCCCTATCATTGCATCATCCATCCATCATTCTATTCATCCATCCATCATTCTGTCATCCCATCCTCTAACATTTCTATCAACCAATCCATCCTCTGTTTTATCCTTTTGATCCATCCCTCTATCATTCTATCAGTTCATCCATCCTCTCTATAATTCTATTCATCCATCCATTCCTCCATGTATCTACTCGTTCCATCCATCCCTCTATCCATTCTATCAGTTCCTTGAACCATCCATCGTTCCATCCATTCCTCCATCTATTGACCCATCCATCCATACATCATTTTATCCATCATTCTCTCAACCAAGGCATCCCTCTATTGTTTTATCTATCGATCCATCCCCTCCCTCTATCATCCCTCTCATGAGGAGGTTCTCTGTAGATCAGGTTGGATGGATGTGGAGAAGAAGAAGACGTGTGTGTGTTTTTGGTTCAAAAGCTTGTTTGTTTTGAGCTTGGATAGTATTTGTTTCCAGCCTGACAGAGCGTCTGCAGGCGAGTTTCAGAACACTTCAAACCACCAGGAACCAGAGCCAAGAACCAGAGGCTGGAAGAACGTCTGAGTGAGCACAAGACAGCGCTAGTTTTCACGGAAGAAAAGTTACCAATCATAAATCCCATAAACATTTGTACTGTTGCTAATTATTATTACGGACTGAAAATTGGTTTGGGATTCAATAATTCTTAAATCACCATGACGTCATATCCTAAAGAAATGCGTACTTTGGCACTCAAGAAAAAGCTGTTACGATCGGTTGTATAATAAAGTGCGATTCGGTTTAAGTAAAGAGACTCATCAGTGTTTGAGGACGGAAATCTGTCTGTTCTCATGAATGAAGCAGCGCTGTAGGACTTTGCTCAGTATTTCTAGCTTTTACTTCCCTTTTCGTCGGCCTCCAGTCAGATGCCTTCACTCAATTTGGTTTTTTTCATTTTTAATCAGAATACCACAACAAAGAAGCTGTGGAAAAAGCAGGCACAAACTGAAACAAAGAGAGGCATTGAAGAAAATACTTCATAACTAAAGCTTTGTTAAAATACTACTCAGAGTTAGAGTCAAGCAACTGCTTTCTCGGAGAAAGCAAAATATAAGTAGCTATGTATATTGAAGCTATAATGAAAGTTTTACTGTAATTGTCACTCACACACTTAAAATTCGCGATAATACAAATAATAGGATTTTAAAAAATACAAAAAAGTCAGAATATTTCAAATGTGAAAAGTCACGTGGGATCGCATGGTTTAATTGCTTCTGATTGAACCGGTTCAAAATGAATTGATTCACTAAGCCGAATCAGGCGTTTGAGCGCTTCACATTGAGATTATCGCCTCAGACTGCTTAAGCGATACACTAAAATTAACAAAAATTTAAATGAAAACCAAATAAAATAATAAAACATAAATTGCCATATATATA
>NW_025048363.1:175000-195000 GCF_018831695.1 Puntigrus tetrazona | reverse complement strand
GCAATTATTTTCTTGGATTGAAATATGCAGTAGGCAAAAGATTTATTAAATACAGCTTGTGTTTTTTATGTGTATATCGTTCACTTTATATACACGTTTGGTACAAATATTTCAACATACTTAAAACAAACTAAATGACTATATATATATATATATATATATAAAGTCTTGTTTTCAGTACAATTGCATGAAAGTTTATGCTTTATATAAAAGAAAAAAATATCTGCCAATGGAGTCAGAAAAAGAAAAAAAATTGAATACAATGTGAAAAGGTTATTGCAACTTTTTATCTCACAATTATAACTTTTTTTAAGAAAATAAATTAATTAATTTAAAAAAATTCATTTTATTTTTATTTCATTGGTACAAAATCGCAATTTTTTCTCTGACTTTTTAGATATAAACTCACAAATTGCAAGTTTGCAAAAAAAAAAGGCCAGAATTGTGAGATAAATAGTTGCAATTAATTTTTTTTTTTAAATTAAAAACCGAACCTGTCTTCCAAACAACTCAAAGAGAAAACAAGTTTATTTTTCTGAGCCCACTCTCAGATTTTTTATCTTATTTGAATTATTTGCAGCGATTTATCTAATACGGATAGTTAGGAAACAGTAAATATAAATGTACTGTATACTACACTGTGTACTGTACTAATATATATATATATATATATATATATATATATATATATAATGTTATGCAAAATTAATATATTAATATATATATATATATATATATATATATATATATATATATAATTAAAAATAAAATTATATATATATATATATATATATATATATATATATATATATATATATATATATATATATATATATATAAATATATTTATATATTTATATTAATAAAACCGAATTCAAGACATGTAGAAAACAAAAGCTTCATTATTCAGCACATCTAAAACATCAACGCACTTAAATCAATATTATTAAATCTCCTATACTGTATGTGTCTGTGGGTGAGCCGCGTATCTAAAGCACATTAATGTTAATTGTTAGTCAAACATCGTTTACAATACAAGAAAAGTGCTGCTAATGCAAACATCATTGCTAAACGAAAGCGTCTTTTGTTTGACATTTCCTTCCTATTCAGAGACGGTCACGTAACGTGTTTAAGTTGGCACGCTGGCCTAAAAAACTTGGAGGAGAAAGCGTTGCACAGCAGCGTTAATTTAAACGTGCAGCTGAAGAAACAGATCACAGCGAAGAAAAGCTCAGACGCAACCGAACATCTGTTAGCAATCGCGTGACGACGCAAGACCTTCCTCGCCACTTTTAGCAGCTTTCAGGTTTGCACGGATAACAGGAAACACACAATACAGACCTGCACATAAAACCACCTTGAGGAGATTTGGTCATTTAAACACAATCTTCCTTCGGTTCATCATGTTGATTACCATAAAAAAATGACGACAATTTGAACGCTACTGTTGAAAGCTTAAAAATTTCTACTTCAAAATTTCACAATTCAATGCATCGCTTGCTATTTCTTTGCGATTGTAAATATTTCTGAGTAAAAACACCATTTGTTTTGTTCAGTACACGTTCCGCCAGCTAAAAGAAGCAATACGTTTTATTTCACAGTTATGACTCTTTTTGCCATTAAGTTGACTTTTTTCCTCCAAATGGCGAAAAACTTAAAATTCCCGAAAAAAAGAAAAATCTGAACTGCAAGAAATAAAGTGTGTTCTGCAAGATGTGTTCTTGTAGTTACAACCAGTATCTTGTAAGTATCTCACAGACCTGATCTTTATAACCTGTTATTGCGAGTTTATATCCTGCAAAAACCAACTTAAAATTATGGAAAACGTTTTTATAATTTCGTTTTCAAGATTATTCCCCCCCCAAGCACCTAATAAAGCGGTAACTGCAACGTTTTATTTTACCATTCTCTCTTTGTTGCTCACAATTGCAATTTTTATCGCAGTTGAGTTGACTTTTTTCCCCCTCACAATTTTTATGCAAACGCAAAACTGCTAAAAAAAAGCGCAGTTTATCAGAAAATAAAAATCTCAGTTGGAGTTTATATCCTGCAAATCTAAGGGGAAAAAATATGCAACTTACAATTGCAGAAAACATTTTTAAAGATTTTTTTCGCAGTTCTGACTGAGTATCTTGTGAGTACATACATAATTCCGATTTTATATATATATATATATATATATATATATATATATATATATATATATATATATATATATATATATATATATTTTATTTATTTATTTATTTTTACAGTTTCAGCCACCTAATAACAGTTAGTTTTATTTTAAAATATTTATTGCACACAATTGCAACTTTACAATGCGACTTGACTTTTTTTCCTCAGAATTTTGATGTAAACTCAAAAAAAAAAAGAAAATGTTTTCGAATTTTTATTTTATTTTTTTGCAATTTTTGACGAGAGCATCTTGCAAGTATTTCGCAATACTGACTTTCTAACTTGCAACTGGGATCTTGCAAATCTGAAAAAACAAAACAAAAAAAAAAGTAAAAATCACACTCAAATTGCTTAGTTACCTTTTTCTAATTCATTTATCGGTGGAAATGGGCTTTCATAGTAACTCTAATCACATTACTGTCACCAAAGTCTGTATTTTAAAGTTTGTCTGGTCCCATAGGCCTTTAAAGTAAGGCGATGTCGAAATTATTTTACGTGACATTTAAGATCTCAGAAACTCGAAAGCGCTTTAAATAAACAGATACGAAAACAGAGAAGAAAAAAAAACAACAACTGCCGCAGTGGAAATGAACGAACAGAAGGATAAACACCTCTATAATCCTCCGATCCAAAGCACAGCTGGAATTCCTGGCGCTCCGGTTATTCCCACTCCTTTGTTTTGTGAAAGAATGAAATCTTTGATGGCAGAGTCTCCCAGATCGGCCCGGCGCACGTGCGGCGCTTTGGGAGCGAGCTATGAATAATAGATTTGAGGCCGCTGCCTCCTGCGGTGAGGTGATCGCTTAATTAGCCGTGATTAGCAGCGCTCAAACCCCCAACACTCCAGACCACACAACTCCAGTCGAAACGTGACCTACTTCATTTAGGGTAGAGTTATAAATATTGACTTTCGCGCTGAACAGCTCCGGTCTAAGACGAGCCTCGAGGCGCCCGATAATAGTTGTGATTACTAAGCAAAAGTTGATCGAATCTTTAGCGCCACATCACAGCGGAATTAATCACTATCCCGTGAGAGGTTGATAATTACAGTCACAATAAATAACGGTATCCCTCCTCCTACAAAACATATGCCGTATATCGTATTTACTTTATCAGATTACACAATGTATAATTCATTTTTAGGATTTTATTTCTGATTTTATTAGCGCTGTCGAATGATTACTATATGATTTAATCACATCGAAATATATATTTTTGCATGCAAAACATATGTGTTGTATATCGTATATGCATGTATATGAAAGAAAGATATACATATTATATATTGTATGAATATAAATATAGGTAAATATTTAAAAAAATAAAACAAACAATAAAATAAAATAAAATATATATATATATATATATATATATATATATATATATATATATATATACACATATATATATATATACATACATATATATATATATATATATATATATATATATATACATATATATATATATATATATATATATATATATATATATATATATATATATATATATATATATATATATATATATATATATATATATATATATATATATATATATATATATATATATATATATATATATATATATATATATATATACATATATATATATATATATATATATATATATATATATATATATATATATATATATATATATATATATATATATATATATATATATATATATATATATATATATATATATATATATATATATATTGTATGCATTTCTATTTTTATATATGTAGTATATAGAGTACAAAAGATTCATTTAAACGAACAACAAAACTGATCAGGAACGCTTTCATCTGACTAAAAGACAGTAAAGGCATTTATAATGTGATCTTATCTTATATTTCTATTTCAAATAAACGCTGTTCTTCGTAACTTAATAATTCATCAAAAAAAAAAAAAAAAAAAAAACATTTTTAATTTTCCACCGAAACATGAAGCGGCACAACTGTTCTCAACATTGATAATAATCAGAAATATTAAGCAGAATGTTAGAACTATTTCCGATGGATCACGTGACGCTGAAGACTACATTTTCGCAGATATTCACATAGAAAACAGCCGTTTTAACCTAATAATATTTCACAATGTCCGGCTCAACTGGGATATCTGGTCATGTTACCAGTGTATGGGTCAAAATCATCCATTTTTCTTTTACGCCAAAAATCTTTATTAAGGGAAGATCATGTCCCATGAGGATATTGTGCGCATTTCCTACCATATATACGTTGTTAAGAAATTAATTTGGACTATTTTATAGTTGATTTTCTCAATATTTGTATTTTTTTCGCACCCTCAGTTGCATCCCAGCCAAATATCGCCCCTAAGAAATCAACGGAAAGCTTAGTTATGTGCTTGAGATGTGTGCATCTCACTTTTTATCACGGTCGAAGGAACTTTTTATCAAACGAAGGAATCACACACCGATTCACTGATTCAGACTGATTCATTCACTGATTCTATTAACCTGACTCCTCTGGAAGCGAGCGACTCTCTCAGTTCACAGCTGCTGGTCTAAGTGCACTTGAAAGGAATGTTTTCCCTTCTTCACTACGGGCCGTTTTTGACAACCCTGATCCATTAGTCCGACAGGGCCGCTTTGTACCTCGGCGAGGAAAAAAACAAGCCGCCAGAGCCTTTTGTCGTGCAAATAACACCGGAACGGGCGCTTAATGGCGTCCCGCCGTGGGTCTCTACAACTCTCAACATGTTAGAAACCCCAGCGACGGGACGGAGAAACGCTGCGGCGCTTCCTGCCGATCAAACGGAGAACAGATAGAAGAGGAAGCGATCTGTCGGCACGCCGGCTCACCCTTCTCAGCGAAAGGGAATCCTGGCTGACCGACCGGATCTGATAACAATCGGAGCTTGCTAGAATTCCCTGAGAAGAGCGTGAGACACGGAGGAGCCTGATCTCGCCGGGCAGGTTTCTCTCTCACACACACACACACACACACACACAGGAAAGAGAGAGCGGTGTTGACAGCTTAACCTCTGGGCTCAGATACGGATCTCTGCTGACAGACTGAACCAGAACTGTCACCCGCCTGATGGGTGTCGTCTTCTCGTTTAGTAACACAGCATTAAGGATGGTTACGCCCTCGTTATCAGCGGCCTCAGATCTGGATGCGTTCTCTCCACAGGCTTTTCAGAAACTGACGTTTAACCCTACTGCATCGTATTTGATAAAAGGCCCCGCCCTCAAAATTACAATTGCGTCATTAAACACCGTGTTGTTCGTCTTCGGAGCACAATTTAAGATATTGTTGAGGCTCCCATTGACTGCTAGGACTTAACAACTTTTGTTGTGCGATAAATAATTGCAATAAGTGATATTATTGCCATTTTAAGACCATATTACGCCGCCATAATATAACAGCGTGATAACACAAGAAGGCCTACACTCTCGATTGACACCAAACCTTTAACTCTTACACATATCTAGATCGTGGGAATTAAGCAGCACAATATTAGATACTTTATTAAAAACTTTAATAAACGGTAAATACACATTTTCGTAGAAGTAGAAAAATGGACAAATGCACAAAAGGACTTTCATGGACATTTTATAGATCTATAGACAATTTTCTTCCTCTGAAAGGTAAGGGTGCACAATATTGCTGAAAAAATATCTGTAGCTGAAAATTTTTGGCAGATGGATTTTAAAAAATGTAAACTAGCGTCGCATGACTATATCACGTTATGTACAAGAAGCTGCAAAAATATATATATATTAAAAAAAAAAAAATATATATATATATATATATATATATATATATATATATATATATATATATATATATATATATTTTTTATATATATTTTTTGCAGCTTCTTGTACAGCTTATTAAAAACAATAACATATACACACACACACACACACATACATATATATATACATATATATATATATATATATATATATATATATATATATTATTGTTTTTAAATATTTTGTTTTATATGTAAATATAATGGGCAATATTTTGCACCATAGTAAATTCATCGTAGTGCCATTTTGGACATCATCCAGCACATTGTGTACACGGTTCTGTGGTAGACGCAATGTAAAAACACGCCGTTCGTAAATACACGTACAATCACCACGTCAAACACAGAACCTCGTACACTGACAGCATACACCGGATGATCTCCAAAATGGGGCCAAATCGTTGAATAAAGCTATAGTTTTAGTTTTCTTTCTGTTCAAAATGTATTCTCGTAGCTTCGTACGGTTACGGTTGAACCCCTGATGGCAGATGGATCATTCGGACGATGTCTTTCTCTGCACGGGACTGTTTGGCAGTCAATGGAACGGTCACAAGCCTCCCGGTTTTCAGCAAACAATATCCTAAATTGTGTTTCCCCAGACGAACGGGTTTGGTTAAAACGTCAGAATAACTGAAGTCATATTTACAGATGAACACTGAAGCAGCTCAGCTTTACATGATCTTTTTTTGGTCGTTTTTTTTTTTTTGGTGCATCTCAAATCTTTTGAGGAGCGTTAGTTTCCAGGAGCTTTACTGTCACTGTTCCTCACCGCATTGCATGTTTGGATCGTTTCGATCTCATCTTACGAAGACGTGTCAAAAGCGTTTTTCTGACCCTGCGTCCAAATCTGAACGCGACGTCCACGAGTGGAGTAACACAAGCCAAAAAAACGCAGGCAAACTTGCTTACGCTGTTAAACGCATCAAATTATTAGGAAATACCCGAAGCATGCTCGGCAAAAAGGGAGTATTATAAAATATCCAGGGAAATGTGATCTCTCAAAAGGTGCCTTAACAGAAAACCAAGACCACCTCAAACTGCTTTTAAAAGCGTCTGAGACCACACGCAACACGAAGACAGGACTGTTCAGCAAAGCATTTATTCTGGACACGGTCTTTGGCGACTCGCTGCACATATTCTGTGGTTTTGCAATAGAGAAACGAACAGAACTTACACCCAAGAACCCCTCACCTCATTCTTATGCCTTCAGAAAACGTCCTTGGCTGCCTAAAAGTGACAGAAAAGTAATTTGCCGCCTTTCGCTGCCAGTGGTTTATAAGATGTGGTTTATGGAGACGGATCTAGTTTGGCTCAGTCGTACATGCCTCAAGGCTATGCTGAAGAAAACCGGACTGAAAAAAAATCCCTGCAATCATCTAAAACGGAGAGAAAATGGTTCAAGAAGACAGTCGTCGTCTTCTCTGAATCAAAATGATATGCCTATGCAAAAAAAGCATGCTTTTGCAGACGCAAACCCATTTGAAATGCAAGCTCTTTATTTAGGCCGCATTCCTGAACTTCATTTAGCTAAACTAATTAGTAGTTGAGCAGCGTGACGTGTTGCGGTCGGCTTTCCATGCATCTCTTCGGTCAAAAAAGCCCGAGAATTCCAACATTTGCAAGCCACCTGCATACTTAATATGCACGTCTGCATACTTCACGTGCATGCGATCCGCCGCAGATCTCCAGACAACAAACCACACGCCGGTTCTTTTCCAGAGAAACTCCGCACGCCCCAAAGACTGCTGCACGCAAACATCCAGAAATGCACGCTGAGATTTAGCGCAAAGCGTTTTCCGTAAGCGTGATGCGAGTTTGCATGACATTCCTGACGTTTGATGCACGGCGTCGTATTTAAAAGGTCCCTGGAAAAAATTCAAACTGAAGACATGCGTGTGCAAACCGAAGCATTAACCGCCGACCGTAACTTGAGTCCTTCGCGATCACAAATCATCGAAATGCATCGTCAAAGGGCTTATTTCACTTTGATTTTTCGATTACCCCCATACAGTACGGGGCAAATAACCTCTCAAAGTCAGACTAGAAAGTTTCTGTCTGAGAAATGTGCATCAGTACAGATCAATTTCTGATTTAATAATTCATCGGCTAGCTCTATTCTGCTTTAGCCAGTGGTTGACATCAGGGATACCTTTAGATTCTCTGGGAATTAAAGCCTGTAATCAGGCATGCAATGTGCAATTCTGAAAACACCTTTGTATTTCTCTCCTCTTCTTTTTTTTTTTTTTTTTCCTCCGGATGAAAACTTCAAAGACGTCACAGCAAACCCTCACATCTTCAAGGTGAAAATGTGTGTACTCCACTTTATCAAGCTTGAGGAGAGACTCCAAGAGAATTAGCACAGAAAAATTAAATTGGTCTCATTGAGGCCTGGCGCTGGAAGACATTCATTTTTAATGTGGCGACTGCACCGCCGTCCTGATTTCTGATCAGCCTCTGAGCTAAAGCTTTGCTTTCCACCCCGTCAGCTTAAAATAACAGAGAAAGCAGAATAAAACAAAGGCTGAGAGTTCAAATGCTTGGTCCAAAACTCTCTCTGCCATTTTTTTCTGTTTGCATCATACTATGAGCACATGCATGCTAGCGCTAGAAGAGGGTTTTTAAACTGAATTATTTCAGTACTTTTGATTGCACATTGTATTACTGTATCTAATGACTCAATAAGTGACTCATATGTTATTTCAGTAACCACTCTGACTGATTCAGTGTATGAGTGATTCATATTAGGTCAATTGCTTACTTCCGTACTACATAGTACGTGAAAAGATTAGCATGCAGAATATACAGAACACACTTTTTTTTAACGGTCATGAAGAATTAAAAAGATGCATTAAAAATAGATTGATTAAAAAGATGCATGCTTTTAAAAAAAGATGCATTAAAAATAGATTGATTAAAAAGATGCATGCTTTTAAAAAAAGATGCATTAAAAATAGATTGATTAAAAAGATGCATGCTTTTAAAAAAAGATGCATTAAAAAGATTCAATCACAAAAAAATGCTTTGTTATTGCACGTTTCAGCTAAATAAGACGCGTATCAAATAAAACCGTTAAGAAATGACACCAAATGCCGTTTTTCTTCACGCAATTTAAATTAGGACAAGAATATTTCACTGCAAGATAGCGCAATCAATGCATTCCCATCAACTAAGCTAAAAACTGAGATCCGAACGACTCAAGATGGACTCAAAGTGCAAAGTGTCCTATGAGTCTTTGCCGAAGCCAGGATTAAACGGCTTTCAGAACAGAACGGTGCATAAGCAGTTGCAAACGGCTGGGAGAGTCTTCAGATACAGTTATTATGAGATTATACAAGCCCTGGATTAACGTGTAAGAGCATAAATATGTTGTGCTTCTAATGGGAGGTATGTACAGTGTGTTGACTGACGGGTGACTGATTTTACTGGGGATTTCAGAGACAGGCGCTCATTATACCGCTGCCCTGAACCGCTGATAAAAACATGATGAAATAACAGAGAGGAGGGAAAAAATCAGAGGAGAATTTAATCATCACGGAATTAAAGTCATTTGTTATTCATTTAAGAGTTGGAGTTTTCAATTCAATCAGTTGACTTTGTGCCTTTCACATTCAAAATATCACAAAAAACTATGTTGGTAGCTGTAGAAACGCATTTTCGTCTTACGTTCAGTACAAATATCTACCTATTCTTAAATCTAGATATATTTATTAGCTTAAAACAAGAAAACGTTTCAGCCAATGGATAATATATGTGTCCCTTTGAATTACAATGGTTAGATTTTTGGACCCTCTGACAGACATTTCTCATGTTTTAAGCCACATTTTGGTTAATGTTTCAAAAAGCAAGACCTAATCTTAAATCGTTTTGTTTCTCGAGTGAATGCATCTTTATTTAAGATTGGAAAACATGCTAAGATAAATGAAATGAACGTCATGAAATCATCACCGATCCACATTATTGTTTTCAAAACACGCTCTTGATTCCCCCTTTCAAACTAAGCAATGTCGTCAATGTTCAGCGAAGAATGCATTACATTTTCAATCCTTTAACTGCGCTTTATCTGCCATTTTAAGTCGTTGCATACATGCAATAAGTCAAGATAGTCCAAATTTAGCAGTCAGTATAAGCATCTAACGGACTCTTCAGGCATCCAGCGAGGTTTTGGATTAGAGCCACGGTCTCCATATGCTCACAGCAAACTAGAAGAACCACAAGAGCCCCAAGCCTGATTGCACGCTTTCTGTTTCACCGTGTCTGGTTTAGTTAGTTGTTGAGGTGATGCGAAGGCCACATGACGTCTGTGACCACAGAAGGTATCAAGATACATCAATCAGTACTACGGCGTATAGCCCTTCTTACGGCTTGATAAAATCACCATTTTATAAGGCTGACACAAAAGTAAGTGAAAAGACTTGGATTTAGGCTTCATGTAAAAATTTTAATTGGAAAGGTTAGCGTAGACCGGAAATCAACGAGGAAAAACGCTTGTGAACGCTCCAATCTTACCGGTTTTTTAAATTAGAATAAAAGTAACCTTTAAGACACGAGTTAGAGTTAATATAAAGAGAGCTTTGAGAATCTGAAAACAGACGGGATTCATTTAAAGCAATACCTTCCGCTGAGGTAGAATGAACAAAAACCAAAGGCACAGAGATGCATTTTTGAACTACTTTTACATTCAGTTTAAATACGTCTAGCGTAGAAAAGTACGAATTAAGAACGAATTTAAAAAAGGGTTATCGCGTGGGTCTTTGAGAACTATTAACGCATAATTTGCATTTAAATACAAACGATTTGAAATGATGTAAATTCAACTAAATTCAGGCCAAACGCCGCGCTGCTTTTAACAGTAAAGAGTTTTCAGTATCTGCATGTACAAGTGCATCGCTTTCGGCCTCCACTGCAAAACTTTTCAGAAAAATACGTATTGTAAAATATTGCCTTTTTAAATGCAAACTCCAGATTCGAAGGACTTCTCAATATTGTCTACGTAGAGGAGGGAGCACAGACAATAGCATGCTTTCTTTGACTGAGCCGTGGAAATAAAAACAAACCCTTTACACGCCTGGAGGGAGTGTCACAATAATAAACCCGTCCTTCTGAACGCTTAATTCCCAGCTCCGCTTCTGAAGCGCAGGCATCTGACGAGAGCGGGGCCCGGATGCCTCTCTTCTCTGGAAGATAAACCGGCGCTTTAGAGAGGGCTTCGTATCAGGTGGCTCCCGCGGGAGCGAGGCGTCTCCCTGGAGAATCCGTGCCACGTGAAACCGGAGAACCTTGTCGTGATGCCGCGTCCTCGGAGACGAGGCTGGCAGCGGGCCCCAACGCGTCTGCAGCTGCCGCCCGCCGAAGGAGTTACGAGCGGCTTCCGCGCCGCTGCGTTTGAAGACTCGGGAAAGGTGAACTCAAGAAGGACACTCTGCCGTTCGGGGATCTTCAAGAAGGCGACCTTGCGATCCTCGCGCCTCGTGAAAACCATCTCCGGCGTTTGGAGAGACGCCCGAGGGCTTTTCTCTCCAGCCAGCGGAGACGGAGCGATTCGTTATGGTCTCGTTATTTCAGCTCGTGCACGGAATATACCGCTTATACCGTCTTTATTAAACGGACACCTACGGGAGTCCGGGCTTGTCACGCTTGCGTCTGCAAAGGCTAGGCTAAAAAAGGCCTGCAACAATTAAAGTAATAAGGAACATGCCTGCTTTAGCAACGACTAAATCTAAAAAACACACTCTTTCCACACTAGTGGACAACCCTTGAGTTAAAAACAAATGATTTACTAAGAAGGTCATTGCGAATCACTATTGCTATCCTCCACCCAAAACACTAAGTAGACAGATATGCAATATTTAAAACAAAAAATACTCAAAAGTGTCTTTGATGACGTGCTGTCAAAAGGATAATCATTCAAGCATCAGTTCATCATGAGGCAGATGTTGATTCAGTACTGAACGATTGAGTGAATAATTCAATAGTTCAATAATATTGTGGAGAATATATCTTGGGAGAAAGTATGGACTCATAAGTATCTGCTTACCAATAAAATAAAGGAAATATCATTTAAACTGATTCACAAATGCTACCCTGCTAAGATCTTTCTTAAGAAATATAAGCCTGGTGTTGAAGTGAAGTCCAGTTTTAGTGATTAAATCTGAAGAAGACTTCATTCATTTGTTTATTTTGCGAGTGACTTTTACTTTGTTTTAAAGATGCTTTCTTTGACTAGTCAAAAGAAAATATTACATAATTAACTTGTGTTTTCTGTTAGCTAAATTTCATATTCATAAACAAAAGACGAATGGCTCTAAAGCTCTGTTTTCTTTGTTTAAAATTGATTTGGACAAATATAAGGAAACTATAAATAACTCTGAAAGCTATGAAAACAATATGGGGGTATTCATCCTTTATGTCTTAAGATTTTTGTTTTTTTGGTTTTTTTTGTTAACCCTGGCCAATCTGAATGTATATTCTCTTATTAGTAGTATTGTTATTTTTGTCTTTATGTATAATTGTATCTGTGTTATAACGTTTGTACTGTTCAATAATAATAATAATAATTCAATAGTTCAGAAAGTAATTAACACTGGCAGCGCTCTCAGTGTTTGATTCACTAATAAGAACCGACTCATAAGAATCATTTGTTCTTTCAGCCTGAGGTTTATTCATTACACTTTTTTGACGTGAAAGAGCTTTTTTACATTTTCTACAGATAGAAGTTCTTGCTCATGTTTAAAAATTAACGCGAAAGTAACGTGATCCATTACTTTCCACAAAAAGTAACTAACGTAATTAGTTACTACTTTAGGGAATGACGCAATACTGTGTCTTTGATGACGTGTTGTCAAAAGGATAATCATTCAGTAAAGATACTTGATTCATCACTAAAAATAACAATAAGCTTTTCATCGTGAGGCAGATGTTGATTCAGTACTGAACGCGAATTAAGTGAATAATTCAATGGTTCAAAAAGTTAAATAACACGGGCCGCGCTCTCAGTGTTTGATTCATTAATAAGAACCGACTCTTAAGAGTCATTTGTTCGTGAGTATCGAACACTGTGGCGATCGCTTTTGTTTACGCAGAACAACTCGATAGAAAAAAAACATTGTTATTTGTTTTGTTGTATAGGCATTAGCGAAAGCGTTTGAATGTTTAAAAGCCTCCGTTTTGGCTTAAAGGTACCTTACGTCCAGAGGAGCGAAGTCTGTTTGTTCACACGCTGAAGCCCTCTTGAACTCGACAAATACTCGGCTGTCCTCTGTCATCCAGCTATATTGAGGTCCTCGGACAGAAAACGTCCCTAAATAACTAGTCAAGACATAAAACGCGATGTTCACGCCACGTCGCGTGGAATGACTCGCGCGCGTCCTTCATCACGTGACTTTGATTCGCGCGAACGATCGATTCGATTCTCGCGACTCGCGAGTCACTCATTTAAACTCATTCCTCGTTTAGACTGTTTTACGGCGTTATTGTTGGAGAACATTCAAAACAACATCCCATGCTGTCTGCGGAATTATTAAGTTAAATGTTCCCTTGATGTTGGCATAACCACGATTACTTTAAAAAAAGATTTAGTATTCATCTAAATTAAAACAGTGGAATGTAAACATGCACCTAATCCTATTTTATTAAGCGGCGTCTGATGATCCAGTTTAACCACACTGTCCTATGCAAAAATGACTTGAAGTGTTGAACCTCTGGTATCGTGCTGTACAGAGGTGAATTTACTTTAATTTAGGTTTCTTCGTTACACTTTTTGGTGTGAAAGAGCTTCTTTACATTTGCTATAAAATAGAACGTCTTAAATATTAAAAACAAGCAAACCTTGCTCATATTTAAAAAGTAATGCGAAAGTAACTCAACTCATTACTTTCCACAAAAAGTAATTAGTTACTATTTTAGGGAATAGTGCAATACTGTAATGCATTACTTTTAAAAGTAACTTTCCCCAACACTGACTAAAACTCAAATATTTCTCTTGTCAATTAGTAATGTAAAGTAACTTGAAAAAAGTCATCTGTTTATGTAACTTGCAATAGCTGTAGTGCATTTCCACAGCACTGGTTTAACTGCAGTAAAAATGTAATAGCCATGTTTTTTTTTTGTTTTTTTTTGGCATATTGATTACTATTTGTATAATTACAGTTTTGCCATAGTTTAAATATATTAAACATGTTTTTTTTATTTATTTGTTGTAAAACCACGATTAATTTAAAACATTAAGAGTACATAAAAAGTCAATAAACTGAATGTGTTGAATGTTCAGAGCACATATTTTTGTTGGAAATATTAGCTAATTGTTCTATTCGATTTGTGCAGCATTATCAATAAATAGAAAATGTCAATATATGTTTCACTGTAGTAGTTTCCATGAATTATTAAAATGATATGATGGTAAATATAGCTACTTGTGCTTTACGTATCGCTATATTGGTGGAAATAAATGAAAATGATTAAAAATGGATTATACTTTGGGCTAACGTACTGAAAAACAGTAGAAAACCTCCTGATTGTTTATTAAATGATTACATTCATGCGTTTGGCAGACGTGATTCCACTCCTTCACTTCATTTTGAATTGCTAAATGAATAGCGAACGAATCTTCTTGGTGTTTGGTTGAAACGAAGCATCCCCTGATTGTAACTGGAGAACAATATGGGGAAAATATTTCCACCACGTAATATTCCAAAGGTGTTTTCTTCCACATGATTCACACTTGAGGCATTCTGTAGACCTCCCGTTTCATTTGAGAAGCAGAGAAAAGAAAAGCCCCTTCGCCAAAGCTCGAGTTCCCCGGCCGAACCCTGAGGATATTCTTCTGATAATGACCCGCTCTCTACAGACTCCCGCTCTCTGCTCTCAGATCCGTCCGACCGGGTGCTAATTACGCCAAAGTCAGAAGACAGCACGGACGGAAAACGTACATCTACCCCGGGATATTCATTCTAATGAGCGTACACATTTCTCCGGCTTATTAAGGGTGGCGGAAGTCGGTTATCATCAGCGAGGAGCGGTGAACTGGAGACAACATCCTCCCACGGGCCACGTCTCCGGTTCTTCTGTCAGAGAAACACAGATTACAGCATGCGGGCCAGAACGCGAGCCTTGCTCCATTACAGGCGCACAATGAAAAGGCGTCCGGAAGCTCGCTCTTTCTACCCTCACGGAAAAACATCCATCTTTTGCCAGGCGACAGGGTTGCTTGTCATTACAGGGCTCCCCGTGGCAGCCGTGATGAAAGACGTGTGCATTCCCAGAAGTCTGTGGGCCAGAGAGAGGGCAGATCTGACTGTAGTTCACAGCATGTGCATCATGCCATGTTCTCCCTAAGAAAAAATGCTTCAGAACAACACACTAGTCATGCTAGTTCATACTGCGTTCAGCAGATGCTCTCTGTTGACTGTAAGTAACTTTGAGTAGAAGCAGACTGTCTGGTTATTATCTGATTTATTGCGACGGTCTGCCAACAGACATTCAACTGACTACAGGTAGCTTTTCAAGAACATGTCATCTTTAATTAACTTTATTTGACATGTAGGTGCAAAGTTACTGATTGTCAACAGAATTGTTCATAAGAGACCATCAAAATAACCGATGCACTTATACAAAGTGGCTTGCAGTTCTGCATTTCTGAGGTATATTTAGCTGTTCATGCATTTATTCATGGTAATCTAGCCCATGATGTCAACATGCAACCTGACAAAATCATAAAACGACAACTGAGAGATTGTTTCGTTAATTATAGTTATGCTAGTTGTAACTCTTCTGCCATTTATTATCTCTTTCTCAAGCCCTTTTAAGGGTAAAATAGGTTTCAACCTTTCAGTGTTGCAACAGTCTAGTAATTGTGATCCAAAAAAAACCAACCTAACGACCAGAAAACAACATCTGAGAGATTTTATCTTTTCTTTTTTTCTTTTTTTTTGGACTGTGAAACTCAACTCAATACAGAACATAATTTTTCCTTGAATAATTCAGAAGACGAGTCTCAATTTCAAAGAAAACTTTGAGTCTTAAATTTGATACGTTTTCATTTATTTCAGTTTTTAGTTTCTGACAAGCAACAATAAAGTTTGTTTCTTTTTTATCTGACTTTTTGTTTTGTTTTCCAAAGGGTTGGCTTTCGGAAACCAATTGGGGTGAAACCGACCTCAATGCAAAAGCTGTAATGCGTTTTGCGCAGCCTTTCCAGAACACATTTGTATGTTAATTCTTTGCATTCATGCATTCAAATCTTCACCAAATTTCAAGACGATATCAAGAGTTGAACTACTTTCTGAGGAGTATGAAATACACGTGTTTGATAAAAACACAGAATGTGTAATAAATTGTGTAAAGCCTTTCCAAAACACATCCATGTGTTGAAGCTTTGCATGCATATTCATAACCCTCAATGAAACATATTCACCAAATTTCAAGATGAAATCAATACTTTAACAAGTATTTTGAGCAGTTTCAATGTCCATTGTCAATCAATTTGACCCTAACACAAAAGTTGTGATACATTTTGTACAGCTTTCCCAAAACACATCTACGTGTCTAAACTTTGCGTGTACATTCACAACCCTAAAAGAGAACTAATTACCAAATTTGGCAAAGAAATAATTCTTTCAGTAGTATTTTCGGCAGTTTGAAAATCTAATGTGGGTCAAATTGAGTGCAACATTAAAGTTTTAACGATTTTTGTACAGCCTTTCTAAAACACATCTATTTGTTGAAATTTTGCGTGCACAATCACGACCCTAAATGAAAAATATTTACCAAATTTCAATGAAAAATAAATAGTTCGACCAGTATTTTGAGCAGTTAAATATCAACATTTTTTGTTTAAACGCTCCGTGCCCATTCACGACCCTAAATGAAAACTATTTACCAAATTTCAAGAAGAAAAAAATAGTTTAATATCGTTTGAAGCACTTTTGTACCTGAGGTTGCTGTTTATTGGACCTCCTGAACACTGAAGTTGCTCCTAAAGGGTCATCTGGACAAAAACCTGCGGCTGGACTGAAAGACGTCCTGTTGTCGTCTGGATACCCTGAACAGAAAACAACAGGAAAAAGTAAACAAATGCACAGTTCTGATCCCACACATTCTGTCTTACACAAATTCTACACATCACACAAGTGTCAGATGCAGGGAATTCGATTGCATCACGAGCGTCTTTCAGCAGCCGTCAGCTTTATGAAATCTCCTGACGGCTGCATGTCAGACACATGTCATATCAGTACGCATCAATGAGAGCGATTCATAAACACGCACGCAACCTAATTCCTGCATGTTCGCTCCATGCGGGCAAACTGTATATGGGTTGTGATCTTCACTGCATTGCACGCGTGCGCTTAAAAGAAAACCAGTAATGTGTAAAAGTGCAAAAAGCACCACAAATATTAACTGACACTTCTGTAAATGCATCAGGATTAGCCAGCTGGTTAATTGTTCCAAGGAGATGAAGAAAAAATATATAAATGCATGCATGCACATACTACCTTTATTTTGAATTTGCTATGAATTTGTTATTTATTCATTTATTTAAAATGGATTAATTCTGTTGATTTTCTCGTATTTATTAGCATTAAAAATGTCTATGTATTTTTAAAAATTATTTTTATTTTAATGAAATTTTTCGTTTTGTAGTAATTTTATTGTTTTTGTTATTTCAGTTAAAGTTTAAAATTTATATATATATATATATATATATATATATATATATATATATATATATATATATATATATATATTGCTACTATAATAACCTGGACATGCAACTAGGTTATTTTGGAAATTGAGAACAGCAAAAATTTGTCTTTCATTAAATATATATATATTTCTTTTCATTCTTTGGACTAATGGGCACAAATAAATTGTTCTCAATACAAATGTGCAACAAGAAATCTGTTCAATTTTGACTCCTTATAGACTTTACATGTTATAACAGCTTTAAATGTGCTGCCCTGCTTTCTAGATCAGCATCAGCCCTTCAAAACCCCACTTGACGGTGAAAGCCACATCACAAACATGAAACTACACTCCATATGAGCCAGCAAGCTCTGATGCTCAGAAACGCTTTGACTGTGAAGATTAACTTGCGCCTCATCACACTGACTTTAGTGTATTTACTCCCAGCCCCATATTAATAATTACACGAGTAAATACAGGCGCACGCTAAAGGCCCACTGTGCTGCATTTCGTATTCCCATTCATCTCTGATTCCCAGCACTGCGACAGCTGAAACTCCAGTTGGCCGATTTCATAAGCTTGTTCGGGGAGGGAAACTTCAGCTGAAACGCTGTACGTGTCGAATATGAGCGCTGCGCCGTCCATCGCTTTCATTCAATCCTAAATGATGCTCAAACACTGAAAAACAGCATTTTAAGTCGCGTTTTTCGACTTAAAATACTGGTTCAGTTGTTAATTGTTCTTTTTTTTCTTCTGGTTTTAAACATAGATCCAAGACATATGAACTTAATTTAAATCTTGCAAAAAAAATGCAATTTAATTTAATAAATTTAATGGCAAAAAAAAATTTCTTGTCAGGAAATGTAAATAATTTTTTGCATATATATAAATTTTTATTTTTAATATTTTATTATATTTATATTTTATATTTTGCATTTGTTTGTGCAGCAGATGCATGTTATTCATTGTGGGTTTAATTATGTCATGCACATCATAAATCTACTTTAATGACAATTAAACCCACAATGAATAAAATAAAAAATGTTTGTCTTGTTTTTAAGGTATAAAATCCAAACAGCATTATACATTGAACCTTAATTATGTGAAATGTTAAGTTTTAATGTACACAATTTCGCTTTTTGATAAATATAGTTCACTTACTTTTATTTATAATTATTTAAAACTAATTTTAAAGGTACGTTAGGATGATTTTAATTGAAGTAAACCAAATTAATGTCTTTTTAGCTGCATCGTGTCTCGTCCTCGTCGTCCATCAACTTTAAATTACGCTGAAATACCGCCAAAAGGACGTTTGCGTAAATGAACTGGAAGAATAAGACAAAACCAGGAAAGGATTAAGATGTTTTCGCTGTGAAGAGAAACGTACTTGCTGTGAATTACAAGGCTTTAGCGTACGGCGGGCCAGCGGAGCCTTAAATTATGACTCCCAGCGAACTGAAAGCAGCTTTTAGGAGGAAGGAGGAGGATCGGGAGAACGTCCCGGTGTGGAAAGATGGGAAGTAGGAGGATCTGAGCTGGCTTTAATCATATCCTGTAACCTGAGAGTGACAGCTGCTCCCCGAGCCCAAACCAAGCGTGGCCCGTCCCGGATCGGGTTCAGGTTCCCCGGGCCTGAGGCTCAGTCTGGATACTCCTTTCTCCTCCAACACCTGCTCCTTCAGAGGACCGGATATCAGGAAACTAGTTCTGTAGCCAAAGGGCAGCATCGTTGTATCCCTCCACGACTTCTGCTGCCGCAAGTCAATTAATCAGAATCAACTTATGATCCTAAATCAGGTCTTTTTATGAATTGTTTTAACAAGCACCGGTCTCGTTTAAAAAGTGCATGATCATTCGTTTTAACACATTAAAGGCCAAGTGAACATTTTTGGCATAAAAGGATATCGTTTGGAGTTTAATCTTGCTAATGGAGATTTTTACTGTTTTGCCACACGGCTCTGATTCAGTGTTATTTATTTTATTTTTTTATTATTATAATTTTTTCTTTAGTTTTTTTGACAGTGGCAACTATTTGCACAAAAGAATGCATGAAATGAATGAATCTGGAATTGATTCACTGACCGTTTGAACTGATTCTCCAAAATGATCAAACAAGCCATTTTTTTGCAAAAGTTGTTTCTAGTTTCTCTTACCATTTTCTTTGATATTATTTTAGAAATTAATCATTGAATCAAATAGCGTTGATTCTCTGAAATGAATCAAACATAACAGCTTCTTGCTTCTGAAGGACAGAGATGTCATTAAACTTTGTAAAACTAGTCTATTATCACACTCTTTTAGGAAAATGAATAGCAAATTAGGAATGGACTTAAAATTCATGTGTCAACATTTTTAGAA
>NW_025048363.1:142500-165000 GCF_018831695.1 Puntigrus tetrazona | reverse complement strand
GGCTTTTCTTACGTTCTGTCTCGCTTCAAGTATCCGGAGTACCTCAAAATGGTCTTGTTTTCAGAAAAAATAAGTGAATAAGTGTAATTTTAGCTAAACAGAAATAATTTCAGTAAAAAAAAAGAACTAATCCCAGTACGGATGCTGCGCATGCGCGAACGAACGAACGAATCACTCCCCGAGACGACTCGCTAAAGATTCATTCAAAAAGAACGAATCGCTCGAGAACGACCCGGCGCCACGAGACGGAAAAAAGCTTTCTTTTTGTGCAGCGTATTAATTAAGAACATGATTATCTCCGATCTGGCAGACGAATAGCTGAGGGATATCAACTAACAAAATATTTCAGTGCCGTTTCCGTCACTTTTTCACGATTTCGCTCAGTTCCGTGACTTTTTTGCCCTTCTGTTTTAAAATGCACGGGCTAATTCATTCGTGCATTCACGCCGTTTATACGTTAACAGATTAAAGGAAGAGTTCACCCTCGGGTCCAGACCAGAACCTCGTTCCTGGAAATCAGAGTTTTGAAGTTTTATCACGTCATTCTCCACACTTTAGTTAACGAACACATACCTTCAGCGCTTTATTTAGTTAAAAAGGACCGGTCCACAGCAACACAGGTGTCAGGTTTGCATTCGTTTTAGTTGTAGACTTCACTGTTTAAAGCGTTATTTGTGGATGATTCGGGCTGGAGATCAATCGATGAGGCCTAAACGCGAAAAAGACTGAATCCAAGATTTGGTGAAAACGAGAGATTTACGAGCAATTGAAAGAAGCACGGTCTTTCCAGCACCGGACCTCTCTTGAAGACTTCTCCTCGGTGTTTAACACACAGCCGGTCGTATCCGGTCAGCAAGGCTTTGAAGCTGCGTGTTGAAACGAGTCGGAGAGCAGGACCGGACCTGTTCATCTCACACACTTCAGAGGACAATGAGCATCTAAGGTCTGTTTGAATAACTCAAATAACCTGCGGCCAGTCTGCCCTGAATTACACAACACCACGGTCACGGTAAACGCTCCACAATACGACCGAGCGGCATTTAAGTCTCGCTTTTAGACGTCTGGCTTCATGCTCATTCATCCGCGCGTTACGCAAAGGAACAGCTCGCCAAAAAAACCTGAAATGCGCTCAGATTGGGAGGAGTTCGTGTTTTGGAGAAACGCGTCTCTGCATCGGATGTGAATGGGTGCCGTCGGAACGAGAGTCTGATAAAAACATGGGAATAACCCACAGCGCTCCGGTCCAACGTCTGGAGAAGACAAACGCTCCTTTTTAACTTAATGCGGCGACGAAGCGTTCTGGTCTGAATCAGGAGAGAAATCTGCACGGCGGCTTTCGAAACACCTCTTTTTTGAGCTTTGTTAAGAGTTAAAAACATCTTAATGCTGGATTGGTTTGATCTGGGGTGTTTTTATCAGACACGACGGCACCCATTCACTGCAGAGCAAGTTATGACGTCGTGCACATTTGATTTTTTTGGGGCGAACTGTTCTTTTAATAATCGAGGTCAGGCAGTCATTGGCTAAAACGACGTTACTGAAAACACAAATATCATTAAATAACAACAAGTGAAAGATAAGTGACAGAAAAACCATCAGCCATCAAAACAGACTCACTCGCCGTAACAAAAGAGCGTTTTGTAAAAATGTGAAGTTTATTCTTTAAAGAAGTGAATAATATATAAACTATTGTCTATAAATATAAAGGTTTTTTTTATTTAATAGTATCACAAGCAGAAGTATGAGAAAGAAGAAAGTAACAGACGTCACCGGTGTAGAAAAACCGTAATATAGGCTTCGACGCCAGCGTGATTAAATACATCTCAGATCCATGCAGACGGGTCTCATAAGAACACAGCTGAAGAGCAGGCCTCTATCTACCGGTGCTTTCCGTAATGACCTTAAACACGGATTCCTTTGGGAAACAAAAACATTCATTCGCGTGAGATGACTGCCGTAAACAATCGAGAATCAACATGATCTGAGGTTCAGTAAAGGGCACGTGATGACACAACAAACCCTGAAGAAGTCTGAACGGGATGCTGTGAATTCTTCTTATGCAGCGCGCGCGATGAGGGGGGAGGGGTTTATTAGCCGATACCGATAAAGACAGAAAAATACTTAAAAATATCTGACAACAAATCGCATTATCCATTAACGGACCTGCTGGTAGGTTTAGGAAGTGATGCACGCGACGAGCCGGCGTGATTATCGCTGCGGATCGTTTAAAAAGAGCACAATATCGCCGATATATATCGGTGTACAGCTCCACGCACCGCGCGCGCCAAAACGCCTACGTCACATTCATGGATTAGTTTACACACCAAGACAGGCATCAAAGTGGTGTGGGGTTTTAAATGACTTACTTTGATGCCGATAACCAGAGCACGGACCGATATTCTCGGAAAAGTCACATCCAAAGTATGCGTGTATTTATTACGTGTTTTATAAATGCACGCGCACGTGTATATATATATTCAAGAAAATTTGTTTTGTATATGTATATATTACCTTTATATATAATATAAATGACATGAATATATACATGCAAATCTTTTCAAATTGTACACTGTATGCGCGTGCATTTATATACGCGTAATAAATATAGACAGCGCGCGCAGATATTACGTGAACAGAATCGCCGTTTAACAGCGCTGATTAAAACGATCTGAAAAGCCAGTTGAGAGGCCTGCTGGTAGATTTTTTTTACACACACACACACACACACACACACACACACACACACACACACACGCATCAGAAAGTCTTAGTAACGAAACCAACACAGACGTCGAACTATTTGAGAAGTGCATTGCAAACACCGTCCGTCCTGTTCTAGCTGTATGTTTAGAGGTACTTCTGTGCAAAAGAGCCGAAGGAGAACACGAACCACCAGAGTTCATGACACGCTGAAGTTCCTTGGAGTTAAACGCGAGCGAACTGAAAAAGGCACTTGAGTTTACATCTTAAAACAGCCTGAGACCGGGCCAGTCTTTCTTCTAGAGCCTAGTCTCAGCCTCCAGAAAACATCCTGATCTGATCTCACTCCCAAAGCTTTCATTTAAAGCTCGATTCATAAGTGCTGGGCGCACAATTCACACGCGCGTTATCATCATCATCATCATCATCATCATCGTCGTAATTTTCTGCATCATTTGCATGTAAAACGTTTGAATATTCGCCCGTGGAAATACCGACGTCGTTAAAAAAGACACAGGCGTAAAAAAACAGATCCCCACCCAGAATAATCCACGAGAAAAGCTTAAATAATCTCCAAAACGATACGGCGCGTCCCAAAAAAAGTCCTTTGATTTAAAAACAAAAAAAAAACAGAACATCCAAGCGAGATTTAAATACAAATATATACTTACAAAAATCGCAACGTTTATGTACAACGCGAAACAGTGTTCTCCATCGGACAAGAAAAAAAAGGAAAAAGAAATCACACCGTAGTTTCTCCCTGCTTGCTGTTCGCCAGTCTCGTGTAGAACTTCCTCCACGAGTTCAGCGTCTTTCCAGACCATATCCAGAACCCGGACGTGATGCCCACGATCAGGGTCATCAGGTACTTGATCATGAACACCGTGAAATCCGGGTTCACCTGCGGGTTGTGCGCGGGGCACGGCACCGCGTACGTTTTGCACGTTTGCGCGCTCCACGTCTGCTCCCACTGATCCCGAAAGGCCTGCTCGTAGAAGTAGCACGCGATCACGATGGTGGCCGGAACCGTGTAGAGCACGCTGAAAATGCCGATGCGCACCATCAGCTTCTCCAGCTTCTCCGTCTTGGTGCCGTCGTGCTTCATGATGGTCCTGATGCGGAACAGAGACACGAAGCCCGCCAGCAGGAACGAAGTGCCGATGAACAGATAGACGAAGAGCGGCGCGAGCAGGAACCCGCGCAACGCTTCCACGCTGTTGATGCCCACGTAGCAGACGCCGCTGAGCACGTCCCCGTCCACCTGCCCCACGGCGAGGATGGTGATGGTCTTGATGGCCGGCACTGCCCACGCCGCCAGATGGAAGTACTGCGAATTCGCTTCGATGGCCTCGTGACCCCATTTCATGCCGGCCGCGAGGAACCAAGTGAGCGCGAGGATGACCCACCAGATGGAGCTGGCCATGCTGAAGAAGTAGAGCATCATGAACAGGATGGTGCAACTTTCCTTTTTGGTGCCTTGCACCACCGTCCTGAACTCGTTGTCGAACTGCTCGTTGCAAACCACCTTGTCTTCCATCAGGAATCCGGCGATGTAGGCGATGGAGACCATCGTGTAGCACCCGGAAAGGAATATAATGGGTCTTTCCGGGTAACTAAAGCGCTTCATGTCCACCAAGTAAGTCAAGACTGTGAACAAAGTCGACGCGCAGCACAACACCGACCAGATGCCGATCCAAATGCGCGCAAACTTCTGCTCGTCCTCGCTGAAGTACATCATCCCGTGGAGTTTCTTGGGCTCGCACGGCGCGCCGCAGTTCTCCTCGCCCATGAAGCGGTAGTTGAGGTACGGCGGGACCTTCAGCGAGCTCGGGCACCTGAAACGCCCCTTCCTGGGGTGCTCGGGCGTCGCTTGGGTCGCGTCCGGGGTCGGGTTGACGGGCGCGCTCCGCTCGGACGTGTTCTGCCCCACGCACAGCTCGTCGCCGTGCACCGGGAACAGCTCGCACGCGAGGCTCTCCGGCCACTGGAAGCCGAATTTGTTCATGAGCGCCTCGCAGCCTTGACGCGCGCGCTCGCACAGGGAACGGCACGGGGGCAGCGCCTGCTCCAGCACCGTGCAAACCGGCGCGTACATGGAGCACAGGAAGAACTTGAGGTCCGGCGAGCACTGCACTTTAACGAGCGGGTAGAACTGGTGCACCTCCAGCCCCGCGTCCTCCTGGTTCGTGTGGCCGAGGAGGTTGGGCATGATGGTCTCGTTGTACGCGATGTCCGTGCACAGGGGGATGGTGATGGGCTGGCAGAAGCCGTGCTCCGGAACGGACATGCCGCGCTCCCCGTACTGCGCGCTCGCTCCCAGTGTTCCGAGGGCGAGCAGGAAGAGCGCGGACGCACCGTGCGCGGCCATACTTTCCTTCTGCGGTGTGTCTCCTCACAGCCAGCTCGCCAGCCAGCGCTGCTCGTCCCCCCCGGCTCCCTCTGTCGATGTATCCCGGCAAATCGTTGCGCGGAAACTTTTGGGAAAGTGCGGCTGCGCCCCGGACGCGGATCGCGAGACGCGCGGAGGAGATCAGCACGCGAGCGCGCGAGAGGCGGATAAAGAGTCGCGGCGTGTCGTGTCAGAGTTTCTGCGAGCTGTTCAAACCTGTTTCCAGGCGCCCTGCTGTCTGCTGTTCATAAGAGAAGCGCGGGAGGGGCTTTACGGACAGATGGCTCGCGTTAGGGAGCGTCGGCATTTCGTTCGCGCGCGGTTCGTTTTGCGTTCTTTTACGTTCTTCTAACGTTCATGGGGCTCGCTGAGCGTGATGCGTTTCATCTGATAACTTTACCGACGCAACGTACCTTTTGCTAATAGAAAATGTGGGGTTTTGCTTTACGTTCTTTAAACGTTCTTTTAATGTTCGCGGTTTGTAACCTTCATCTCTGCTGACGTCATAGAACAAATATAAGTGCGAGATCTCTTTGCATTTCTAAAATGTTTTTAGACTTATTTTGCCCGAGTAATATATATATATATATATATATATATATATATATATATATATATATATATATATATATATATATATATATGTGTGTGTGTGTATATATATATGTATATATGTTTTATCAATATAAAATTAGATGCAATCTCGTTTTCATGGTCATTGCACATTTGTTCTTAGACTTGAATTGAATGCATTTTAAACGCTAACTTTACCGATGTGATATGCATCGAGCGACGTTTCCATCAACATCAATTCAGCGGAAAACCAACCGTGCTCAAAATAGACTAAAATGCATTTCGCGTTCTTTCTACATTCTCTAGTTATTAACCGGGTTTAATGCACTTAACGTCTGCTAACTTTAGGTAGATATTAAAATAACGAGTACAAGAAAAGAAATTTCATTGGCAGACACTTTGCATTTGCTGAATTCAACTTTATAAAGTTAAGCAAACGATTAAAAATGAGCTTCGGGCAATGTGACATTTAGAAGCGGAAAGATCGAGATGCAATTGTTTCTAAACACTCCAATAATCCAATAATCATTTTTACAGTGCACTTACAGAATACAGCGAACAATTTTTAAGGATAACGCTGCTTATCTCATTTACCGAACAGTCATATTTAATAATAATAACAATAACGTTAACTTTCCCAGGCTCGCCAGTACACCAAATAAGTGACTTTCCGCTCACAATAATGCATGTGCATGTAAAGACACACATATGGGATGCTGTTTAGTGATATGGCATGTTGTAAGCTTTGATATAGATTCACCGAGGGGTCGAAGTTCGTTGTAGAATCGCACCCTGGACGTCTTTTTAAAGAAGAGTTAAAAGGGCTTACCCATCCAGCTCAGCGCAAAACAGAGGAAGAAAACAGAGACGGCCCCTAACATGCAGCCCTGAGTGCTGCGCTCCTATTGGCTGCCGGGAGTGTCTGTAGGAGAAACCAGAGGAACATGATTTGCTCTGACAGGGGAATGTAAAGACAGCCTTCACTAAGAGTCTGGATACAGGCTGAATACAAAGCAACTTCTGCCCGAGCAAAGATTTCATTCTGCCATGTTCCAGTGGGTCTGGTCGTGAACTACTGCTTGAGAAACAGAATCGCTTTAGAGGATTTCATTTCGGTGCATTTCTAGGGAATGATCCCCTGATAGGCTGGACGGGTCAAACCTGAAAGAGTAAAACCCTTTTAGCGTTGCGTTAAAAATACAGGCCGCCAAAGGTTTCGTTTGGTTGATCCTCAAAGAAGCTTTCAGTGAGCAGTACTTGGAAAGACCATTTTGAACAGTTCATAAAAAAAGCCCCTTTTGTGCAAACAATCAATTGATTTCAGAAGTTCTTTGCATTTTCTTCTTTGACCTTTAGCATCAAAACAGTAGCTCGTTTGAAGCATTAATAAACTTTATTCATTTCAGGTAAAACAACAATAAACAACATTTACAGAAGGACATTACATCTTCCATAATAACATTACATACAGGTTTCTAACAAATAATGCAATCCCTACTCTAATATAGTCTACGTTTCGTCCGTTATAAAGTGACCAGTTCCACGTCTCGTCAAAAGTCTGCGTTATTTCAGTGCATCTTACAAAAAAGAAAGCTAGATATAGGCGAGTGAAGCGAAAACACAGGTTCAGTGTTCAGCACAGCGGATGCATGTTTCCCGAGCGGATTATATACGGATATGAACCATCAACCTCCTTATATATACTGTATATACAGCCTAGTATATAACAAAGATTACAAAAAGATTAAATATTCACAGATGAATTGAGAATAACAGCACATTCCATAGCAGAGCAAACCGGGAATAGAAAGCTGTTGCCTTTTCATGGTAGATTTACATTTAGATATCGCTTTATTCACTATAGAAGCCCCTTTCTGCCGCCGAATTAAAAAAAAAACAACTACTTTTAAAAAAGCATTCGCCAACTTGCGATTCGATTTGTCTCCGGAGCTCAGAAAAACGGCTGAATTGCGAGATTAAAACGGCCATTATTGTAAGATAAACTTTTTTACCGTTTTTGTTTTTTTCGGAATTGCACGGTAGAAACTCACGATCGCGTTTTATGAAGTCAGGATTGCGAGAAAAGTCAGCACTGGGACACTTAAAGTCACTAATAAAGTTGGATATAATTGACCATTTGGTTTATAGTTCAATCGCGCAATTTAGTTGATAAAGGTTGCCATTACCGTTTTTTATTTTCACTCATTGGCGGAAACGGGTTTCTAAAAATCATCAGCTTTGAAGCAAGCGCCGTCTTTTTTGTGTTCGTCACAGTGCTAAATGTGCAAGTATTGTTTATTATTACTGTTCTGCGTTCCTTTTCCTTGCAAAAAAGGGAGGGTGTGCACGCGATGAAATGCAGCCTAAGCGGCGACCTCCGGGAAGCCAGGGGGCGCTCTCACACGTTTCACGCGCGTCGCATGGAGATTATTATTGGGCTGCTCGTACTGGCTGGAGTCCGGCAGCAGGTTTGGGTTAGTCGTCGTTTACACAGAATCGTTTTCTGATAATACGCGAGTATAAAACGGTTTGTTGAATAAAGGCCACGTTCACACTGCAGATTGATTCGGGACTCACTCCCTTTCACCAACACCCGTTTTGTTTTCCAGTACAAGAATCAAAGTGCTTAGGTGTTAAGTTTTGTTTCCTGAAAAATCGAACAAAAATGAAAAAAATTTTTTTAAATAAAATACAGGAGTCTGCCGTAGAATAAAAACATAGAAAGATTTGTGTCTCAATTTTCTCTAAATTTGATAAAAGTAAAAATAGCCAGATATAAATTCAGAATTCCGCATCTTTTAGATTGAAGTTTATATTTATTATATAAAAGAGTTTATATCTTGTAATTGACTATTTTATTGCATTTTTTTTCTGTAAACAGGCTCGCATGAAAATACCAACCAATGAGGTAAGAGAAGCGAAAACGTAATTTAAAGGGCACACGAGTTTATTTATTTTTTAAATTATTTAATAAATTGTATGCACCTCAAATAAATGTTCAGGAATATTTGCACTGGAAAACAATCAAATGGCTGACTTGACTTTTTCCCACCGTATTTTAATTTCCTGTTATTTAATCTGCGTGACTCTTTTAGCGATTCGGGTGTTAAACTACATTAATGTCTTTATTCTTTTTTTGTCTGGAGCAGCAAACACGAACAGGTTAGACCGCTGGTAATCAAGTCAAATTCAGGATTACGACTAATCATCAGGTTATGTGTGAGTACGTGGCCTGACCGAATCTACAGGTAAAAAACACCACCTTATAAGCTGGAATGTTGCGCAAACATGTTGAAAAGTGCATTCGCGGTAAGCGTCGACCTTTTAAAGCCCCTAAACGTCATTACTCTTTAACTAGTCCTGACTGTTAGTCACAGCATTAGGACTAAAGCTGAAACAAGACATCCAAAAAGCCGTGTCACTGGGGACGTCATCCATTCGTTTCTGATTTATGAAATAATCTGTTGCTAAACGGGTGTGTTACTGTACAAAGTCATGTTGCTTCTTCATTGGATCTGTTAACAGTGCAGAGCCAAACATTGCTATTGTTCAATTAGCTCTTGCACTCTTAGAAAGCAAAATCCATTGATATTTAACGAACGGACAGAACGAGAAAATACCGTACCCAAATGGAGATTATATTATTACGTATTATTAGAGGAAGAGCAGTATTAGTGTTCTTTACACACAGGCCGGGAAAGTAGTGCACTTTGAGAAGGTTCTTCCGATCTAACTCCATCTCCAAGATGTCTGAGACGTTACAGCTTCATCAACACTTCAGTTTGAAAAGCTAAAGGATTGCATTTATCCTTATAATATGTACCTGCTTTTTTTTTTTAATTGCATGATTTTTTTCATCTTATTTAAGGTCAAATGTGTTTCAAATGAAACCTTTCAATCTTACCAGTTTCAGTTTTGATCATGGTTTAAGACCTAAAATAAATGATTACTTTTCACTTGAAGAAATGTATGCTATGACCATGACCATGATGCCGCTGTTGGAAGTGGCATGCTTTGAGTTTTAGGAAACTATACACAATAACACAAAAAAATAAAATGGTAAGTGTGAATATATGTTCTTGTGAACGTTGTTAAACGTATGAGAATTTAATTTTTTCCACCGAATTTTGTTTTTCACAGACAGACAATTAAAAAACAAAAAACAGCAGGTCTTGCGCGAACATCCTCTAACAGTTCGAAGCGTTTTAGTGATCAGTTAGTGAGTGCAATTCATTCTAAGATTGTCATGGGCCTTCGGATGGAAGAGGGATAACAGGTTCATTTCCAAACGTGGACGAGTGAATTTCTTTCTCATGCACAGTAGCACCAGTGCAAGCGTATTGCCTGTATTTAACACTCAACGCACATGTACACGCACACAGACGTACACGAGACCGTTAGTGATGGTGTTCATTGCTTTAGCGCAGTCCCTGCAGTGAGTGAATGTGCACCGTCAGTACTAGGGATGCACCGATACTACATTTCATAGCTGACATCTTAGCCGATTGTTCAGAATATCTGCCGATATCAGTAATGATTATTCAGAACGATATCTGCTGATACTGCTAGCCGATTATCTGCCGATAACAATAACGATAGTTGATTATTCAGAATGATATCTGCCGATACAGTTACGATTATAATGACATCTGCTTATGGTGATTTTTTGGAACGATATCTGCTGATACTGCTAGCCGATTATCTGCCGATACGATAGTTGATTATTCTAAATCATATCTGCCGATACAGTTACGATTATTTATAATGACATTGCTTAGACTGATTTCTTAGCCGATTGTTCGAAAAATCTGCCGATATCAATGATTATTCAGAATGATATCTGCTGATACTGCTAGCCGATTATCTGCCGATAACGATAACGATAGTTGATTATTCTAAATGATATCTGCCGATGCAGTTACGATTATTTATAATGACATTGCTTATACTGATTTCTTAGCCGATTGTTCGGAAAATCTGCCGATATCAATGATTATTCAGAATGATATCTGCTGATACTGCTAGCCGATTATCTGCCGATAACGATAACGATAGCTGATCATTCCGAATGATATCTGCCGGTACAGTTACGATTATAATGACATCTGCTTATAGTGATTTTTTGGAACGATATCTGCTGATACTGCTAGCCGATTATCTGCCGATACCGATAGTTGATCATTCTAAATGATATCTGCCGATGCAGTTACGATTATTTATAATGACATTGCTTATACTGATTTTTTAGCCGATTGTTCGGAAAATCTGCCGATATCAATAATGATTATTCAGAATGATATCTGCTGATACCAATCATGATAGCTGATTATTTGGAATGATATCTATGTATATCGATAAGTGATTATTCAGAATTATATCTGCAGATACCAATTACTGATTAGTAAAAATGATATCTGCCGATATGATGTGATTATGAGTAATCAGTATAGGCAGATATGATTCTAAATAATGATATCTGCCGATAATGTTCATTCAGAATGATAAGTGCTGAAATTGATAACCAATTATTTGGAATATGTATAAAAATGCTTAATCCAATAAGAAAACATATGCAGGGATCCTTTCATTTGGTACATAACATTGGATCTTAAAATGAACAAAATGTTTACATGCTATATGTAAACAAAAAAAAATATTACATTTTCATAAAAATCTTCATGAAAATAAACACAACGAACAGTAAATAAACTCACTCTAGTCTTTAACTTTCCTGACGTATGTGCAACATTAATGTTTGGTGTTTTTCTTTTAGTTAAATGCTAAATGCGTGATTACATGCGACGTGATACATTTCGGGAGGTTGTACTATATCTTTCAACCCCTTCAGACGTTCGTTCAAAAATAAAGCCTCAGCACCGTCCTTTAAACCTAAGCACTACAGCAATACATCATGCCACATTTAAGAGCGTCAAACAGCATTTATTGTTTGCGTTTGGTAATAAAAAGTACATGATTTGAAAAATGTTACTTTTTTTCCAAAAGTAACAAAGCGATTACTGGATAGGACGGGTAATGCTAATAATGGGAGCTGGATTTGTCAACTGGGATTAAACTAGTTGCGTTTCAACAGTGTTGCGTTAATGCATTATTACTGCTTTAACGTTGACCGTCCTAAATCCAAAACAAGTTTCTGTCTGACATGTTTTTCCACCGCCTTCTGATTGGCAGGAAATCAGGCATTTTTAAGATTATCGGTTGATGGCTTGATTATCGGCCGATACGTCGGTGCATCCTTAGTTATTATTGTGATTATTATTGTTATTGGGAGCGCAGCTGGACTGTACCAATGTGGAAGATTGCAGGAAATGTGAAATGCCAGCTTGGTCTCGATAACGCTCGATTGTGCGCAGGAGGGCATTTGGTTTGTTCGCTCGAATAGACACATATTTAACTGTACAAACATTCGTATATAGGTAGCTACATACACAAACAGTTCGTATGAATTGCCTTTTGAAGCCCGGACGTCGCTCCTGATGGTAGAACTCAGATTTGACTGAACTGCTCTCAGCCCCACATGGAAGGTCAAACCAGCCAGAAAATGAAATTATTTAAATAAACATGAAGAGCCGCTCCCGCCGTTCTCCTCTTTGTCCTTTTTCCGTCTTGAAGGCTGACAGCGCCAACCTGAAAAAAAAAAGAAGAGAGACAAAAACATTCACCGTCAGTTTTGATGTGCACTTTAAGGAACCGTAGTTGAAGTCTTTGGCCTGTCTGGCTTTCCGTAGTGTGTTGTTTCAGGCTAATGGAAAGAAAACATCCAAAATACACATTCAAGGCTTTATTTCACGACGCTTTATCTACTTGTGCATCAATGACCATTCATGTCTTTAAAGATGAGTTTCTTTCTCCACTTCAGCAGCACTTACATGCACCAAACTTTAGTTTTATTCCCATTTTGTTCATATATTATTTGCATTTATACCACATTTTATTCGTAAAACATTTTACAATGTAGCCAATGTTCAGATCAGTCTTCTGGAAATCTATGCAACATCTAATAAGACAATACTTTGTTTGCATATTTAAACAATTCAGAAAACGTAGTAATACTAAAGATCTGATTCAGGTCTTCATGCATCTATGAACCGATGTGTCTTAGCTCATTTCTATATTAATCACTCGTAGCGTTTTTGTCTAAACTATATTAAATGAAGTGCATCTTTAAAGCAGCTTCACTGCTCTGCTGAGGAGGATGATGGGTCGCAGAGGAGTGTGTGTGTGTGTGTGTGTGTGTGTGTGTGTGTGTGTGTGAGGAAGGGCAGATCCGGCTCGCTTGTTTCTCGGCTAATCTTCCTCTTTTTTTCCCCATTGACCATACTGCTAATAAATAATGCATGCGTCTCAGTGTGTCCGACCTCGCTCGCTCGCTCTCTCTCTGGCAGTCTGTTATTCTCTTTCTTACTCTCTCGTTTCAGATTTTCTTCCTTTCTTTGTTGCCCTTCCCCCACTTGATTTCAATCCATGCCTTTGGAAAAACGTTCCTGGAGGATTTGCAAGTGTGTGAGCCAGAAATCAGAGATCATGGAAGGACGCTGCCTTTATCAAGAGCCCAAAGCGAGCGTGTGTGTGTGTGTGTGTGTGTGTGTGTGTGTGTGTGTGTGAGAGGAAATCGACCAACTCAGTAACACACCATCCCACTGCAACCTCATAAAACTACATCCACTGAAAGCTGGCCGCTAAATAGATATTCATCAATGATACTGATATTAAACTTGAGCCGTTTTTAGTATACATATACACTGTGCATTAAAAAATAAAAAGGAAAACCATTTTAATAAAAGAAGAATAAAATAGATTGCAAATAGCAATAGATTGCAATAGATCAAAAATAATGCAAAAAATAGCAACATTCCTTTAATCAGTTCATATTTAATGCACTTATTAACTGAAAAATGCATAAAAAATGCAGTTAGATACACCTCTAATAGATTTTTAAGTGATGATTAAGTAATAATTATTATTAGATCATATAAATATTCAAGCGATAATATTTGTCTCAATAATTCTGATTTAATTGAACGTCATTCCAAATAATTCATATTTCTTAAAACTGAATTATATTTTGCTTCATGTTATAGTTTTAGCCTTTTCGTTTAGTGTTACTAGCATTTATTAACATTTTGAACTTCTTTCAATGCTCGGGTGATATTTTCCTTTTAGTGCAGGTTTTAGTCACTCTTTGTGCTTCCGTCATTTATTCATTGAACAGACATTTTTTGCTAAAACTGAGATACAAATAAAGCTATTTATTCATTTGGTAGTTTCATTACTACTCTATTTGTTAGCTTGTATTCGACGTAATTTTTATATTTTATTGAAGCTTCGCGTGAGTCGAGAGAATAAAAACATAGTTTTAGTTTTAAACAAACGATGAATCTGACAGACAAGGAAACATGTTTGAAAACCATCATTTTACCAGTCCTTCTGCTGGTGCTGCCAGAAACGACACGCAAACCTAAAGACGCCGAAAGTCGATCGAGTTAGACCGAAATGAATATCTGTCAAGTATATGTAATCAGCTCAGGACCAAGAGCGTCCATTTAGATGCCTGCAGAAGGTCTCTGACCGATTTAACAAACACAATGAGGAGAAGGGCTCCTATAGTCCGGAGCCAGCAGACGGGCCCCCTGCGTGACCTCTGACCCCGTCACGTCTCAAAGCGTGTAATGAAGTGAGTCAGACCACCATTAAACGGCGCGCACACACACACACACACCCGAAAGATTTCCAATCGCTTTAATGAACACACTTGGATTACTTTCCATTTTCTTAAAAGTGCAAATTTAATTAAAAGCGAGGATTTAAAGCGCTGAAAAGTTTCCAGTCATTAAATGCGCAGGAATGCTGCGTCCGGGCCAGGACGTGACTCCAGCACGTCAGCGCTCTTCAGATTCATTTTAATGACCATCGCTGCTATGAAAGCCAATAAAGAGCTCCTCACTACTGACAGCTTTATTGTGAAGGCAGTGGATTAAACCTTTCAACTAAACAGCTTGTTAAAATCCTCGCTTAGAGTCACCAAACACCGCTGAAAATAAGCCGTTTCACAAACTCCACTGCGATTGGCCAGGCTGACGGAAAGTCCCGCCCCCGGACTCACGCGATTGGTCGAGCCAGGAATTGCCACGCTATGCCCGTGACTTGAAATCATATGAACATTTCTTTATTCCAGGAAGGACAACGGTGTTATTTCATGTTTAAAATATGATTTCTTTCCCCCTGTCTGTTAAACAAAATATTAATGCTGCCGTTTTCTTTAATATAAAAAGTGAACGGAGACAGCAAAACAACAAAAGCTAGTAAAAATGTAAAGTTCTGCCTTGTTAAAGTAAGTTTAAGTTGAAGCACTGAAAAAAAAATAGAACAAAAATGAATTGAAAATACATTTAAAAACTGAAATGAAAAAGTTAGATATAATGTTGAATATAAATATTTAAAAAGACAAAACTAATAAATAAAATCACAACGACACTAAAACTAAAGTAAAAAAAAAAAAAACTTGAAAATGACGGCGTAACGAAATGACTAAAAAGCTAAACACAGCATCAAAATAACGAATAAAATGACGTATTACTTAAATAACAAAAAAACTAATCCATTTCAAAGCTTTAAATAAAATATAAATATTAAACTTAAACTTATCCTTTAAACTTATTGTTTAAAACAAAAATGCTTGCATCCTTGTTCAATATTTAACCGTCACAAAAATGTCAGTAATGAACCTAAAAAAAGAAATTTAAGAGTACTAAAATGACTAAAATTAAAACTGAAATAAGTCTATTTTTACAATTATTTAAAATTATTACAATTATTTTTTTAATTATTTAAAATTATTAAAATATTTTTCAAATTCCAAAATAAAATTCATGCTGTTTATTCATATGACTAGAGCCCTATATTTAAGTCACGTGAAGCTCAGTTAGTTGGTTAGTTGTTTTCTGGTTGTTGGAGTAAGAGCAGCGCTTCATTCTGGATCAATCATAAAGCCGCATGCGCACACGGCAGACGTTACATGAATGTCCTGGCTTCATCATAATAAACGTGTGAGGATTAGCGGCTCTTGTCGATGGAGTGCCGGGAGGATTTACTCTATAATAAATATCATCACGGCTGATACCAGACTCAATAAAATAGAAACATTTGAAATGATTATACCAGGTTTAAAGTGAAGCAGTCAAAAAGTGAAATAAGAAATAAAAAGTTATGATAATTTTTTTAATGAAATAAAAAATAGCAACTCAAATTGAAAAAAAAAACCCAGCAAAAATTAAAAAGTTAAATAAAAGATAATTCAGATATTAGAGGAAAATGTTTAATATAAAAAAACAACATTTGAAATGTTGCCTTAAACTAAAAAAAAAAAAACAGCAACATAAAATCTAATAAAACAGAAAGTGAGCGTGACTGGATCTGATGTCTCACAGATGCACTATGGGAAAGCTTGTGACCTGACTGAAAACATCTCTGTCCATATTTCACTCCAACATTTTTTTTTGATTATTATATATATATATATATATATATATATATATATATATATATATATATATATATATATATATATATATATATATATATATATATATATATATATATATATATATACAGTATATATAATCATGCAAAAAAATGTGTGTGTATATATATATATATATATATATAATCATGCAAAAAAAAAAAAAAAAAAAAAAAAAAATATATATATATATACAGACGTGGACAAAATTGTTGGTACCCTTTGGTCAATGAAAGAAAAACTCACAATGGTCACAGAAATAACTTTAATCTGACAAAAGTAATAATAAATAAAATTCTATAAATGTTAACCAATGAAAGTCAGACATTGTTTTTCAACCATGCTTCAACAGAATTATTAAAAAAATAAACTCATGAAACAGACCTGGACAAAAATGATGGTACCCTAACTTAATATTTTGTTGCGCAACCTTTTGAGGCAATCACTGCAATCAAACGCTTCCTGTAACTGTCAATGAGACTTCTGCACCTCTCAGCAGGTATTTTGGCCCACTCCTCATGAGCAAACTGCTCCAGTTGTGTCCGGTTTGAAGGGTGCCTTTTCCAGACTGCATGTTTCAGCTCCTTCCAAAGATGCTCAATAGGATTGAGGTCAGGGCTCATAGAAGGCCACTTTACAATAGTCCAATTTTTTCCTCTTAGCCATTCTTGGGTGTTTTTAGCGGTGTGTTTTGGGTCATTGTCCTGTTGCAAGACCCATGACCTGCGACTGAGACCAAGCTTTCTGACACTGGCTAGTACATTTCTCTCTAGAATTCCTTGATAGTCTTGAGATTTCATTGTACCCTGCACAGATTCAAGACACCCTGTGCCAGACGCAGCAAAGCAGCCCCAGAACATAACAGAGCCTCCTCCATGTTTCACAGTAGGGACAGTGTTCTTTTCTTGATATGCTTCATTTTTTCGTCTGTGAACATACAGCTGATGTGCCTTGGCAAAAACTTCGATTTTTGTCTCATCTGTCCACAGGACATTCTCCCAGAAGCTTTGTGGCTTGTCAACATGTAGTTTGGCATATTCCAGTCTTGCTTTTTTATGATTCGTTTTCAACAATGGTGTCCTCCTTGGTCGTCTCCCATGTAGTCCACTTTGGCTCAAACAACGACGGATGGTGCGATCTGACACTGATGTTCCTTGAGCATGAAGTTCACCTTGAATCTCTTTAGAAGTCTTTCTAGGCTCTTTTGTTACCATTCGGATTATCCGTCTCTTAGATTTGTCATCAATTTTCCTCCTGCTGCCACGTCCAGGAGGTTGGCTACAGTCCCATGGATCTTAAACTTCTGAATAATATGTGCAACTGTAGTCACAGGAACATCTAGTTGCTTGGAGATGGTCTTATAGCCTTTACCTTTAACATGCTTGTCTATAATTTTCTTTCTGATCTCTTGAGACAACTCTTTCCTTTGCTTCCTCTGGTCCATGTCGAGTGTGGTACACACCATATCACCAAACAACACAGTGATTACCTGGAGCCATATATATAGGCCCAATGGCTGATTACAAGGTTGTAGACACCTGTGATGCTAATTAGTGGACACACCTTGAATTAACATGTCCCTTTGGTCACATTATTTTCAGTGTTTTCTAGGGTACCATCATTTTTGTCCATGCCTGTTTCGTGAGTTTATTATTTTAAATAATTCTGTTGAAGCATGGTTGAAAAACAATGTCTGACTTTCATTGGTTAACATTTATAGAATTTTTATTTATTATTACTTTTGTCAGATAACAGTTATTTCTGTGACCATTGTGACTTTTTCTTTCATTGACCAAAGGGTACCAACAATTTTGTCCACGTCTGTATATATATATATAAAATCATGCAAAAAAAAATATACATATATATATATATATATAAATACATTGAGTAAAATGCCTGCACAAGACGCACAAATGAATCACTTTTAGATTCACAATACTTGAATCAGTAGAACGTACAGCAGCTCAAGCATTAGAGACACTCTCTGTGAGAACAGCTGAAAGCTTCTTTTTTCCATGCCCTACACTAAAGCTGCCTATAGATCTGTAAAAGTTCCCTGTTCAAAGTCTGGGAAATTCCCACTGACGTACAGGACGGAGCGACGGAGGAATATAAAGATCCCCCGCTGACGAAACAATCAGTGCTGCTCACAGCAGACCTTCAGAAACACTACACTACAGCAGCGGAGCGGCCCACACACAGCCTGATTTCTGCCATGCGGTTGCTAGGGTGTTTCTATGCAGTTATTAGTGTGTTTGAGTGGCTTCTAGGGTGTCGCTATGTGGTTACTAGGGTGTTTGAGTGGTTTCAAAGGCATTGCTTTGCGTTTACTACCATGTTTGGGTGATTTCCAGGGCATTTCTATGGAGTTGCTAGTGAGTTTGAGTGGTTTCTAGAGTGTTGCTATGCGGTTTCTACTGTGCTTGAGTGGTTTCCAGGGTGTTTCTATGCAGTTACTAGGGTATTTGAGTGATTTCCAGGGTGTTGTTATGCGGTTACTTCTGTGCTTGAGTGGTTTCCAGGGTGTTGCTATGCAGTTACTACTGTGTTTGAGTGGTTTCCAGGGCGTTTCTATGCAGTTACTAGGGTATTTGAGTGATTTCCAGGGTGTTGTTATGCGGTTACTTCTGTGTTTTAGTGGTTTCCAAGGTGTTGCTATGCGGTTAGTACTGAGTTTGGGTGGTTTTCAGGACATTTCTTTGCAGCTACTAGTGTGTTTGAGTGGTTTCTAAGGCGTTGTCATGCGGTTACTACGGTGTTTGGGTGGTTTCCAGGGCATTTCTATGCAATTACAAGGGTGTTTCAGTGATTTCCAGGGTGTTGTCATGCGGTTACTTCTGTGCTTGAGTGGTTTCCAGGGTGTTGCTATGCAGCTACTAGTGTGTTTGGGTGGTTTCTAAGGCATTGCTTTGCGGATACTACTGTGTTTGGGTGGTTTCCAGGACGTTTCTATGCAGTTACTAGGGTGTTGCTATGCGGTTACTACTGTGCTTGAGTGGTTTCCAGGGTGTTTCTATGCAGTTACTAGGGTGTTTAAATGATTTCAAGGGTGTTGTTATGCGGTTACTTCTGTGCTTGAGTGGTTTCCAGGGTGTTGCTATGCGGTTACTACTGTGATTGAGTGGTTTCCAGGGTGTTGCTATGTGGTTACTACTGTGATTGAGTGGTTTCCAGGGTGTTGCTATGCAGCTACTAGTGTGTTTGGGTGGTTTCTAAGGCATTGCTTTGCAGATACTACTGTGTTTGGGTGGTTTCCAGGGCGTTTCTATGCAGTTAATAGGGTGTTGCTATGCGGTTACTACTGTGCTTGAGTGGTTTCCAGGGTGTTGCTATGCGGTTACTACTGTGCTTGAGTGGTTTCCAAGGCGTTTCCAGATACTGTTTGTGGGATCAGAGCTTTATACCAATGATAGTGTAAGCATTAATGACCTGATAAGATCTCCCCGTGGAGACATTGACCGAAAAAGCTAATTAAAATACAGTTGGCTACAGCTGTTTGCATCTGACTGAAGATACACAATCTTTCTGAACATTTACTGTAAAAGTCAGTGAAAGTGAACAATCCAGAACACAGGTCTGAAGTAATGTTTTAAAACTACCAGAAATAACATTGAGCGGCAACGTCTGAAATATAAAGACCGTTTGTGTCCAGTGAGCCGCAAGAAGCGTTAGCTCTGTTGACTCGGGACGGTTTGATCGATCGATTGTTCTGTACGTTCCCTCAAGCCTCTGTTTTGCGCGTCAGAAAGCGGCCCTCAGCCGAAGCAAACAAACACGCGGTCGTTCCGGTCAGAGACGCCCGACTGAAGCAGATCAAGAGCGAGCAGGATCTGACGCTCAGCCCAGCCTCGGGCGTCTCTCCTGGATCCCACATCAAACACAAACACACCTCAGAGCGCCTCCGTCTACACACACACACACACACACACACACACACACACACACACTCACTGCATTATCTTTCAGAGTCCATACGAAGTGCGCTTGGAGCACAACATCAGCAAAAATCAGTTCTCGGTCAAAACGCATTAAAATAACCTCCATCGATTACTGAAGCCAGATGATTAATCAAGTGATTTACATATTTGTGTATTGCATATATATGAATACGCATGCATGTGTTTACATACTAAATATAATATCGAATATAAGAAAAGAAACACATAAATGCATTTACATTTAAATGCTTTCAAAATACATACATAATAAATAAACATAGCACACACGCATAACCTTATTCTTGGATGCAAATAATTGTTTGAAAGCATTAATAAGTACGCACACACACACACACACACACACACACACACACGTATATATTTAAGAAAAAAGAGTTACGTTTTGTTTAATAAAAATATTTACATATAATAAAGATATATTATTGCAAATACAGAGACCATGTATTTAAATCACTGATTTACACCGAATTATTGCACATTTAGTTTATTCACCCTATAGAAGATTAATAAAAAAATATTGAATCTAAACCGTCCAGTTTTGAAACAATAATAATTCTGTCTACTATTTCCAATGCCGGGCTTCACAGGGTTAAGCAGATCTAGTATTTATGTCTAAATTAATTCATTTCTGATTCAATAAAACATAGTGTCCTTACGTTAATCTATACTTAATGTTTATCTATTTTATTCATATTTTCCAAAAGTCTCCTTTGCCTAGTTCTGAAGTGCACTGTACATTACCTCTGGGACAAAAAGAGATTATAAAGTTTGATGTTGGCTCAGTTGAAATAAAGCTGAAAATGTGGCGTTCTTTCAGTTAGATCTGCAGGTATGTATTTGGCTTTTATGCTTTTATGCACGAGCGCATGCTTCACGTATCAGAAAGAGCCAGCGGTCAAGAATGCGTGCTCGTTCTCCGGCCTCTGGAAGCTCTCTCTCTCAAGCGTGTGATTAGGGCTCGGCTGCGTGCTTGTGGCCGCTGTGGTGTCACTTCATTAGTGGAAACGACGGGCCGTCTGCCGGGGAGGGAAACAGAGACGCCTGGCCGCAGGACACAAAAAAAGAGGAGGAGCGTTTTGGCCGCTACGTGCAACTGAACCCAACAGAATGGAAGGAATGCTCGAAAAAGACACGAAGTGCAAACCCAAGCAGGAGGGCCGCCGAAGAGCGCTTACTGTGTCTTAAACATCCTATTCAGAGACTGAGCTAAACCAAGACATCCCCAGATCACCAGAAACAGGCTAGAGAACAGATCTGACCAGACTAGACAGGATTCAGCGCTCAGGGATCAAACATTACTCAAACGTGACAAAAAATAAATCAATAAAATAATTATATATATATATATCGAAAAGAGTCAGCTACTGCATGTTTATTGTAAAGATAATTTTTTTAATTATATTTTATTGTATTATTACGTATAATATTTTTTATTATTTATAGATTTTTACAATTCTTTAAATATATCATATTGTACTGTATAAATGATAAAAAAATATAATATATACAAGTTGTATTTTTATTATTGTTAATATATTTTCAATTACATTTTGACAAATACACCTCTTTACATAATTTTTTTATTATATTTAAACCCATAAATTAAATTTCATTCAAATATTCTTAAAACTAAAAATATATTTTTAGTTAAAAATTTACTACATTCAAAAACACAAACGCACATTTTATATATATATATATATATAATATATATAATATATTCATATTTTATAATTAATATTAATGCATATAAAATATACTTAAAACAATAATAAAAGTACTATTTCTGTAAATAAAAATTGCTTCATCACATAAAAAAAAAAATGCTGCATCACATAAAAAGCACCAGTTCAAAAAGGTAAATATTGCATGTTATATTAAAAAGTAAATATGTGACTCGAGATTCACTCAAGTGTCAATATTGATTTCTTGTTGTCTGAGGCTACGCTAGCACTACGCTAGTCCTGTATGTGAGACAGATCGCATTTCATCTGAGGGATGAATTAATAGATGGAAATTACAGGGAGAAACTGCAGCGCTCCTTTGCATAATCAGCCTTTAATTGAACCCTGAGCCATATGTGTGTGTGCAGAGCATTCTGGGATCTGACTAATGGGGCATGAGCCGGGGAAATGAAGCGTGGCAGAAGAGACCTGATACGAACACACACACACACACACACACACCGCAGATGGCCGCGCAGTGAGAACCGGCTCTCAGACGCCTGGAAAGGTCACGATGACATCATGTTTTGAGTCCGTCATGTGCAGTGCATCATGGGACGAGTAGTTCATAAACGCTCGTCTTCAACCGGCATCACGTGATGCGTTTTAAAGGCT
>NW_025048363.1:127500-135000 GCF_018831695.1 Puntigrus tetrazona | reverse complement strand
GTTTTGATTGTTCAGCTGTACATTGTTGCAAACACCTGCTTCATGAAAGCAAATTTTATTCGTTTTATTATTACTTTTTATTTTCATGGCATGTTTGCGGGGATCTAAAAGCGGGAATCTAAATGTTAAAAGCTTTTTCATGATAAATCATTCATGGTGTTCTGTGTTGACGTCATTTCAACTGAAACAGGAAGTCAGGGCGGGACATGTCAAGCAGCCCCACCCCCTTTTTGAGATAGCCAATAGCGTTTCACCGCTACCACAGTTCAGACCAGAGCCGCAGTTTCCACGGTGTTTCAGATGAATCACTTTAACACTCGCTCTAAAGAGTCTTTATACTTATTGTCGACCAATTTAACGCAAATGAAAATATGAAAAAGCGGAGTTACGCTAGCAGAGTGAAACAAGAGCGTAAAAACGTTGAGGTTGTTGTTCGCCAGTAACTGAGTCTCAGACGAGTTGCTCCTCTACAGGACTCACTATCATCCTCCACGTGAAGAAAGAGTGGAAAGCCAATCAGAATCAAGCTGCTGTCGTCCATCAGTCTTTGACCTTCTGATGTGTGTGTGTGTGTTGTCCTGGTCCTGTGCCACACACACACACACTTTGAGGTGTTGACTGTGCCAGTCGAGTGTGTGTGTGTGTGATAAACAGCTGGCTGCTGTACACTCCGCTCGACTGTCTGTGGTGTTTATCTTCAAAGAGTCAGTGGAGCTGCAGGCCTGAGACTCGAGCCAACTGACCCAGACACACCACCAACAACCTGGAGCGAGCTCTCACACACACACACACACACACACACACACACACACACACACACACTCACACACACACACACACACACACACACACACACACACACACACACACACACACACACACACACACACACACACACACACACTCACACACACACACACACACACAGACACACACACACACACACACACACACTCACACACACTCACACACACACACACACACACACACACACACAGACACACACACACACACACACACACACACACACACACACAGACACACACACACAGACACACACACACAGACACACACACACACACACACACACACACACACACACACACACACACACACACACACACACACACACACACACACACACACACAGACACACACACACACACACACACACACACACACACACACACACACACACACACACACACACACACACACACACACACACACACACACACACACACACACACACACAGACACACACACACACACACACACACACACACACACACACACACACACACAGACACACACACACACACACACACACACACACACACACACACACACACACAGACACACACACACACACACACACACACACACACACACACACACACACACACACACACACACACACACACACACACACACACACACACACACACACACACACACACTCACACACACACACACACACACACACACACACACACACACACACACACACACACACACACACACACACACACACACACACACACACACACACACACACACACACACACACACACACACACACACACACACACACACTCACACACACACACACACACACACACACTCACAGACACACACACACACACACACACACACACACACACACACACACACACACACACACACACACACACACACACACACACACACACACACACACACACACACACACACACACACACACACACACACACACACACACACACACACACACACACACACACACACACACACACACACACACACACACACACACACACACACACACACACACACACACACACACACACACACACACACACACACACACACACACACACACACACACACACACACACACACACACACACACACACACACACACACACACACACACACACACACACACACACAGACACACACACACACACACACACACACACACACACACACACACACACACACACACACACACACACACACACACACACACACACACACACACACACACACTCACACACACAGACACACACACACACACACACACACACACACACACACACACAGACGCACACACAGACACACACACACACACACACACACACACACACACACACACACACACACACACACACACAGACACTCTTTTCAGGAAACTACTCTCATTTTAACACCTTTTAGTCTGTTTTTAAAACCATTTGAATCAAGGGCCCATCAGCAGTGTCAGACTGTAATCCCTCTGTCGAACCCACGCCGTTAAACACATCTGTTCCCACGAACCACGAAACCCAGCGCGCACACGTACGGCCCTAACACCGATCCCAGCGCATGAATAATGTACAATCACCCAGCAACAAAGACAGCCTCTCCACACAACACAGTCCACATCAATCACCTCTGGGCTCTTAATTCATGCTAATGACATGCAAAGCCATTGCAGCTGATCGGTGGCTTCTTGCATCAGCAGCACGACTGCCAGGACTCCCAGAAACCTCAACTTTATCAACACATCCACCTCTCCAGACAGGACAGAGAGAGAGAGAGAGAGAGAGAGAGAGAGAGAGAGACAGAGAGAGAGAGAGAGAGAGAGAGAGAGAGAGAGAGAGAGAGAGAGAGAGAGAGAGACAGAGAGAGAGAGAGAGAGAGAGACAGAGAGAGAGAGAGAGAGAGAGAGAGAGAGAGAGAGAGAGAGAGAGAGAGAGAGAGAGAGAGAGAGAGAGAGAGAGAGAGAGAGAGAGAGAGAGAGAGAGAGAGAGAGAGAGAGAGAGAGACAGAGAGAGAGAGAGAGAGAGAGAGAGAGAGAGAGAGAGAGAGAGAGAGAGAGAGAGAGAGAGAGAGAGAGAGAGAGAGAGAGAGAGAGAGAGACAGAGAGAGAGAGAGAGAGAGAGAGAGAGAGAGAGAGAGAGAGAGAGAGAGAGAGAGAGAGAGAGAGAGACAGAGAGAGAGAGAGAGAGACAGAGAGAGAGAGAGAGAGAGAGAGAGAGAGAGAGAGAGAGAGAGAGAGAGAGAGAGACAGAGAGAGAGAGAGAGAGAGACAGAGAGAGAGAGAGAGAAAGCTGTAGATGCATCTCTTCTGACCCCGCTCTTTGACGGTTTTGTGTGTTTTATGTGTTTTGTGTGTTTTGTGTGTTTTGTGTGTTTTATGTGTTTTATGTGTTTTGTGTGTTTTGTGTGTTTTGTGTGTTTTGTGTGTTTTGAGAGAGAGGTGTATTGTTCGGACCCGAGCTTCATCTTTTCTCAGTAGTGACTCTCAGAGCGGCACAAAGCCTGCTGGGTATTTCCTGAGAAACAGCTCTTCTGATGAATAATACACCAGCGCTTGCCGGACTCCTCCGCTCTCAGAAACACACAGCGGTCCGAGGAAGAGCTCGATGAAAACACGAGGCCCGTCAAGAACACGCTCGGATCACGCCACAAAATCACAACCAACACACACTACTTTTTGGACGAAGATTCAAACAAAAATATAGCTTGCTTTGCATTTAATATAATAAGATTAATTTTTAAGACTGACCTTTTCCCCAAAGTTAAACCCATTATATATATTTTGGGTAATTTTTTTTTACTATATAGTATAAAAATATTTTTTTCGTTACATGTTAGGCTTGAAATCTGCTGTAATATTTTACAAGAAATATAATGACACTTAGACATTTTTAACATTAAAATATTACCCCAAAATCAAAGAAATTAAATTATTTATAAAAAAATAAAGGGTAAAAATGTTTCTAAAATAGGCTCAAAACATGTCCAGGTAAAAAAAAAAATGGAAAAAAGGGAAATTTAAGCGTAAAAATTGTAAATGGTCCTAAAAAAGATTTTAAATATTTGTCATTTTATTTTAAAGTATATGTGTTAAAAGATTTTTAAAGTCTCTGTAAAAAAATAAATAAAAATAAAATAGGAAAAAAGAAATGGTCCTAAAATAGGCATTTTTAGCTATATTTAGATTTAAATTATTATTTTAGTAATAATTAAAATACTGTACATACAAATAATATTTATGCATACACATAAAAAAAATCACCAAACTCAAAACAATTCCATTCATGCATGCAATACAACGAGACTCAGAGCTCAGTGTAAAAATACTTGTTAGAGCATCTCATCTAATGTGTGTGTGTGTGTGTGTGTGTGTGTGTGTGTGTGTGTGTGTGTGTGTGTGTGTGTGTGTGTGTGTGTGTGTGTGTGTGTGTGTCTCGGAGCTCCAGGAGCCTGTCAGCTTGAGACGGCCGAGCACAAAGCCTGTGATTTCAATATGAATACGGTGGAGTGAAGGACACGCTCTCGCAGCGGGCGACTTCCCTTCTGAGCAGCACGACGCCTCACACACACACACACACACACACACACACACACACACACACACACACACACACACACACACAACATCTGCATGCTGACAAGAACAACACTTCACTTTCATTCCTGCTCTTCATGAAGGTGTTAAAGAGACGCTCACTGCTGAGACGACTTGTTTTAAGTGGGAACTGTTATTTTTAAAGCAGTCCATTGACGGGAAACTCAGCGAGCAAATAAACAGCAAATTACAATCTGAGAAAAAATACCATTCATATTCAATAAGTGCACCCAGTGACACGCTTCACAGTCTCTTCTGCTGACTGAGGCTGCGTTCATTTGATTAAAGATACAGTAAAAAAATTTTTTTAATTTTTATAATTTAAAACTTTTATCTATGAATATCTGTTAAAAACTATTTATTTCTGTGAAGCGCTGCTGTATTTTCAGCATCATTCCTCCAGTCTTCAGAGTCACATGATCTTCAGAAATCAGAATAATACACTGATTTACTGATCGACTCACATTTCTGATTATTATCAGTGCTGGAAATTTCTATTTAAAAACTGATCAAAAGCGACATTAAAAAAAACGAAAGATTTTTATTTTCAACATATTCTGATGTTTTGGACTCTTTTCTGCATCTTTTTCGCTTTTTACAATTTTACAATTTATATATATATATATATATTCCTATATAAATTGAATGCGTTGTGTTTATTGATTATGGTCTTTATTAATGCTGTTTGTTAAGTCGGCGTCATATTTACATTCTCGATAAAAAAATATTAGGTCATACATTTTCCTACATACTAAACATTTCTGAATTAATTTATTTGCTATATTATTTGTCCAGTATATTTATTTTCTAATATATAATATAGAAATGTATTAGAAAAAAAAAATATATATATACAGATAAAATGTATATATTTTTACCTTTTTATTTTATATATATACTTTTTATTTTATATATATATTTTATATTATATTTTCTATATTATATATAAAATGTTATAAAATATATTGGGGAAAGCTATTTCTATATATATATTTATATATATATATATATATATATATAGAAATAGCTTTCCCCAAATCAAAGACATTTTGCATAAAGAAAATGAAGCCTAAAATGGTCCTAAAAATAGGCCCTAGTTATAATTTTACTCATATTTTTCATGCAAGTAATGTTTTAATCACTGATTATAATGATAACAGTAGCTGATATTTGATCACCGGTGCTAATCAATGATTTGTGAAGGATCCCGCCGATCACAGAAACACCTTACAGTTGAACAGATATTCACTACAACCTTTCAGGGGTTTTTTTCCTGCATCTCGAATCGAATGCTCGGGTCCAGCTGCTGAAACCACTCCGATGAGCTGCCGGTGTCATTATCCTGTGCGCTCGGGGTCAGAGGTCACGGCAAATCTCCCGCCGCACCTGCCTGTAATTGAGCCGCTAATCCCAGCGGAGGAGCTTCATCCCGCCGCGGGAGACTCCACCGATTACATGCAAATACAAGCTGCTTCTGGACAAAGAAAGCCCAGGCCGACTCCAGCATCAGCGACAAAACGCTTTCACAAGAGAAAGTCACGAGCGTTTAGTGAATCAAATCGTGAAATATTATTAGCATTATTAAATATTTTCAGCATCATTACTCTTCAGAAATCGCAGTAATATACTGATTTGAAAGAAAACGCTACATTTATTTGAGCAAAAAATATTGATTTATGATATTGATAATATTGATAATGATTTCTGAAGATCACGTGACGCACAAAAATACAGCTGCGCTTCACAGAAATGCATCAACTATATTTTTATTATAAATCCTTCAAGAAGGAAGCGTCCATCTCATAATCGCTGAAAATAAAGCTCAGTGTGACAACAGTCTAGTCTACTAACGATAAAATTATAATGAAAATAATTAAAGGAGCATTTCCCAGAATATATTTAGACAAATGTAAATGTGTAGAATTTTCTGAAAAAAAGGGCTATGTATTTATAATTATTCTTTTATTATTCTTTAATAAAAATAGATCATGAGTGAACAATAGCCTTTAAAATTTATATTATATATATATATATATATATATATATATATATATATATATATATATATATATATATATATATATAATTTTAGTTGACGACAGCCCTAATTCACATACAAAGCAGCTGTTTTAAATTACAATAATATTTCAATGTTTTTTGTGTATTTCCTGTATTTTCTATTACAGCTGTGTAGAGGCATATTTACCGAAAATTCCCTTAAAAATATAACTAAAATGCATTTAATACGATATAAATAAGATAAATCCTAAATACACAGGCTTTCTCAGACTAGACTAGACCACAGGAAGCTCATTTCAGGCACATGTTGACTCTTCAGTGGAGAGCGCGCACTAAGCAGTGATCTGGCGAGGAGGACGCGTCCTACCTGTTTGGCTCCGGGTCAGTGTTTGCTGTTTGACGTGGCTTTGCCGTGGCTGTTGGTCTTACTGCACACCTGGACGCTGTCTCCAGACTCCGGCTGTAACTTCACGCTGGGGACGGTGAAGATGGAGGACACTGAAACACATCCACAGCTTCAGTCAACAATCTAGAACAGTGACACGGTTCGTTAGGAAGGACAACCTTAATTGATACTAATTTCAGCGTTTATTAACATTAGTTAGTGCACAGCGAGCATAAAGAGGAATGAACGCTGCAATAAATGTATTGTTCATTGTTTGTTGGATGTTAGGTGAACCGGGGTTAAAGTCACATCTTACTGTGAAGTGCTGGCAAAAAATAAATAATAAACAATGAACCATTCCCTTTTATTCTGATGCTAATTTTAAGGTCATGTTTAAAAAAAAACATGTACATTTTCCTACATGCTAAACATGTCTCAAAGAATTTATTTGCTATATTATTTTCTGTATTATTTATTCAGTATATTTATTTTCTAATATATATTATAGAAATGTATTAGAAAAAAAAAAAAAAAAAAAAAAAAAAATATATATATATATATATATATACAGATAAAATTTATTTATATATTTAGAAAAATTGTACACCCCTTTTATTATATATTATTATATTATATATAAAGAAATTATATATATATATATATATATATTATTTATTAAAAAATGATACAGAGTTTA
>NW_025048363.1:102500-120000 GCF_018831695.1 Puntigrus tetrazona | reverse complement strand
AATGCATTTTTACAAACTCATCTGCATGTATAAACGATTTCAGAAAACTTGTATTTTTGCAAAGTTTGTTCCATAAACTTGTATTTTTGTTAAAGTTTAGCCCTTTCCTGTGTTTTGTGTGTAGTGTGTTTTTTCCGAGGGCTTTGATTTCTCCCGGCTGCAGCGCCAACATGGCCGCCAGAGCGAAGTCAAAGACGCATAAACGTAAGCGCTGCTGACATCGATAAAGATTTCAATGCAAATCACCGCTGACAGAACGTATCTCCATGTTTCATGCATGCACGTCTCTCTCGGGGGGAGCTTATCCTATATATTATTAATTGCATTTCAGTTTTTAGATAAAGTGGGGCAGCGGCGTTCTTCGTAGCATTACCTGCGTGATCTCTGATGTTAGCATCGCTTTAAGCGATGTTAGCTAATTATTAGCTTGACGGCGTGTGCTGTCCCCATTCGTAGGCCAGTATTTTCAAGGGAAGGGGTGTAAAGCAGTCTCGGCGTCTGAAGGGGTCACTGGCTTTTATTCTAAGGTCACGTCGAGGAACACACCGCATCATCGATGTGTGTTTAATTAAGTCAGAGATTAATATTATAACTATTGGTATCACGTCTATAATATATATTTATGAGATATACCTTGACCTAAGAATAGCAAGAATAGCGTTATTTATTTCACGCTGTAGATCCTGTTAAAACACTATGGAAAAACTGAACTGTTAAAAGGTTAACGGCAAGTTCCCAGAATTCCCTGCGTGACACATTTTATAGCATTTTGCTTAAATAATTATTTATTTAATAGTTTTTGTTACCAGTTATGGCTACGCGCACCTTCTAGATATTAGTGGCAAACCTATTATATTATAAAACTTAATATGAAAGGTTCATTTTATTTTCTCTATAGCTCCAGATCACAACACTGGTCATTTAAATTTCCTTTCCTATAAAACATACCTTGATCTTTTATTAAAAATACACAAGTGAGCACTCTTTTTTGTAAATATTAAGCCACAAAAAGGCTATTTATCTACACTTTCCACACGTCTCTGTGGTTTTTGTGTACTAATGCTCACGCGTGATGCTTGAGGTGATATTAACGTCTGCCATCTCACTTTGACAATGTAAAGGTATTCAAGGCAACCTGTCAAAATAAAAGCTGGGTTTATTTCTCATAAAAAAAAAAGAATTCATTTTCATTAATAATAGGACAAATTAAATTTATGTTTTGTGCATTAAATACCCAACACAGAATTTCTAAGGGGAAAAATAGGGCTATTGTAAAAATTAATTAAACTTGTTTTTATGCTTTTAATAAATAGACGTTAACACACAAAATGTGTAATATATATATATATATATATATATATATATATATATATTTGAAAGGGCCCTGAACTTTTAATAAATTGATATTAAATTTAGCTTCGATTTTCAAATTAATTATACTCATATATATATATATATATAAGTTATATAAGTTAATATATATTATATATACATTTTTTGATCGGTGGAAACACTGAAAGCAGTGATTCACGTTACTGATTTAAAACGTAAATATTCTGTTCATCTCAAATGATATCTTTGTGCAATTAATTGCAGAAGTGGCAAAGGTTTCTTTTACAGTGTGTGTATTGTTGTGTGTGTGTGTGTGTGTGTTATCTGCTGGCATGCCATCTCAAGGGTACGTCAGTGTGTGTTATTTGCAGTCAGACGAACAGGACGTCTACCTGGTTTGAAGTGCGGCAGAGAGTGAACACCTGGCCATGTCTCTTCTGATGGCGTCCCCAAGACCTGCACAAACACACAGAGAGAAAACACTCAGTCCTTCACCGGGAGAACCAAGAAGACTGATCTCAGAGGAGGTTATTAGTCGAACAGACGCCGGCTTCATTCGGGTTTATCATGTGTTTAGAGCGGACGTCTGGAGCTCAAACACACACTGTCACTGGTCCCCTGTTATGATGATGTCCCCACGATGATAATAACAGTACATTTTGACCTTGTCGGGACATCTTTTGGTTACACATATGGTCTGAATTGTTGGTACCCTTGGTAGGATGTGAAAACATCTGCATTACCGATCCTTTTATTTAAAATAATTACAAAAATCTAAACTTTCAGTGAACTAAGAGTGTATTCACACCAGGAAAGTCCGCTAGTTTGCTTGCTTTAGTCCAAATTGTGCCGCATCTGTCAGGCACAAAAAAAAAACTCCATACAAAACAGAAACGATATTAGTACATCTGTTACTGAAACACTCCTGAACTCTATGGGGTCGTTTTGGAGCCCTGGAGAAGATGAGCTCTTCATGTTTGTTTATGGAAGTGATGGGAAAAGCCATGCTTTTTAAATGTAAAATGACACTCTATGTATCTAAACTTGAGTTTGTTCCAAGGACAACTGGGAAAAGCCACTATGTACTCTTCAAGTCTGAGATGCTGCCGGTTGGATAAAGACTCATTTCTAATGTTAAGATCTAACTTGTGAATATCCTGTGTGTGGTGACTTATATGATCATGTCTGTGTATGGTTCGTTGTACAGGTTATTAAACTAAGCATCTGAGAAAACGAGCGAATGAAGATCGAATTAAACATGCTTTGAGTTAATCCAACGTTGAAGCCTTTATTCATAGTGATGCAGACATCGAGGCTAAGAATCCCACATAACCTGACAATGCTAGGTCGAATAAATGAGTATAAAATGCGTAATAAATCCTCATATAGATCATTGTGTTTGAGTTTTACTTTGTGCTTTTCTCCATCTCTGTTTATGTTGATTGGAATTGGTCATGTCAATCATTTCTATTGCTATCAAAATTGTCTTTCAATCATAACGACACACAGTCAATAAAACATTCACTGTTCTAGGTTTTTGTCTTCCAGTTTAATTTTATTTCTGAGACCGACTTCTTAAGAGTCAGTGTCCCACAGAGTTTAGTTTTGATCAGAATTATTGTACCCGAATCAACTTTGCATTTACTTTAAAGGGTCATGAAACCCAGGTTAGATAAAAACTTTTACACTCATTAAGTGACTAAACTCTTTTTACAAAGCAAAAACAAAGCGATACGTGAAGGTTTTTCTCAGTTTCCACAAACATATCCACTTTTTGGGGCATCTTCTCCTGATGACACCCAAAAGAACTTAAACTACACTTTCAGTCTTTCATCATACACTAAACTCTGACCTTCAGTATGTATTTTTTTAATCATACTGTGTTGTAAATAAAATACAACTAATTTTAGAAAGTCAGTACAGTTCAGTGAGTGGACCAACTCCAGTCGGCCTTCAGCAATATTTATGCTTTATTTCATTTATATTGACATAATTTCATTTACTTTTACTTTTGAATATATTTTATTCTTTATTGTCAACCAATGATATTTTTGCATTCCAGTGCTGTTTTGTCCTCTTCTTTGCATTAATTATTTTTTACTTTTTTGATGGTATGCAGCAACACTGCAATGCTTTGGCAATATGAACAAGCACTTGAAACTGAAAAGAGAGAGACAAGTGTGTGTGTGTGTGTGTGTGTGTGTACTGGTTTATATATCCTGGTGAGGACTTAACCCTGAATACACACACACTCATGGGGACTCTGATGGGGACCTGAACTGAGGTCTCATGGATACGAAAGCTTATAAAACAGATAGAATCTGTTTTTTTTGAGAAAGTAAAAATGTTAAAAGTTTATCTTAAGGTGTAGGTTTAGGGTAGACATGCAACGTATATGTGTATCGTGTACATCTGATTTAACCAGCCAAAGTCTTTCTGTTTAATTTAATAAAAACAACAACAATTGTCCCGGTGCCTAAGAAGTCTGGTTTCGTGCCTCATTGACTATCGTCCCGTCGCACTCACACCAATTGTGATGAAATGCTTCGAGAGGCTTGTCATGAGGCACATCAAGTCACAGCTACCACCTTCACTCGACCCATTACAGTTTGCGTATCGTCCAAACCGCTCTACGGACGATGCTATCACCACAACCCTCCATCTCGCCCTCTCACATCTGGACTCAAAAGGAAACTACGTCTGAATGCTGTTCATTGACTTCAGCTCAGCATTCAACACCATCATCCCTCAGCAACTTATAGAGAAGCTAAGCCTGCTGGGCCTGAACACTTCTCTCTGCAACTGGATCCTGGATTTTCTGACAGGCAGACCTCAGTCAGTCCGGATCGGGAACAGCATCTCCAGCACCACCACACTGAACACTGGAGCTCCTCAGGGCTGTGTGCTCAGTCTACTGCTGTTCACTTTGCTGACTCACGACTGTGCAGCGATGCACAGCTCCAATCACATCATCAAGTTCGCTGATGACACGACCGTGGTGGATCTCATCAGAACGACGAGTCAGCATACAGAGATGAGGTGCAGCAGATCACAACTTGGTGTAGAGCCAACAATCTATCTCTGAATGTCACCAAGACAAAGGAGATGACTGTTGACTTCAAGCAAGCAATTCTCCGCTGTCCATCAGCAGGTCCAAGGTGGAGAACGTTAAGAGCACCAAATTCCTTGGTGTTCATCTGGCGGATAACTTCACCTGGTCACTCAACACCAGCTCCATCACCAAGAAAGCCCAGCAGCGCCTCTACTTCTTGAGGAGGCTGAAGAAAGCTCATCTCCCTGCACCTATCCTGACTATGTTTCTATAGGGGACCATTGAGAGCGTCCTTTGCATGCATCACTGCCTGGTTTGGAAATTGCACCGTATCGGGCAAGACCCACCAAAGGATAGTGAGGACAGCTGAAAAGATCTGCCCTCTATCACGGACATCTACACCACACGCTGCATCCGCAAAGCCCACGATATAGTACAGGACCCCACACACCCCTCACTCACATTACTCATCCTCCTGCCGTCTGGAAAGAGGTACCGGAGCATTCGGGCCCTCACAACCAGACTGCTGAACAGTTTCTTCCCACAAGCCATCAGACTCCTCAATAACCACACCTGAATGGACTTCCTGTTCCATAAGCATTCTTGCACATCATATTTATTGTTGTGCACTTCATATTTATTATTGTTTGTATTTTGTGTTCTTGCACTAATTATGTCATTGCCTTGCACTAATTTTGTCTTTGCACTGTTTGCACACTGGGTTTGCACTCTACTCCCCTGCTGTTTGCACTAGTCTCCACATGTTGCACTTTATGTGGCTAAGACACTGTCTGAGCTCAGTATGTGAGTTCCTTTGTATTGTGTATTTTGTTGTAAGTGTGACTTCATGTAGCACCAGGTCCTGGAGAAACGTTGTCTCATTGCACTAAGTACTGCACAGCTATATGTAGTTGAAATGACAATAAAAAGCCACTTGACTTGACTTGAACAGCCGAGTGTGTCAAAAATAAACTCTGTAGGAATGAGGCTCTACCGGAGCTGAAAAGACCAACCTGCTTTACACGTCACAAACACAGATACAGGAAATCGCATGAGTTCAGGGAAAGAGAAACTGAAAGTTAAGTTGAGCCGTTGTGTGTTTGTGCCTTTATATTCAAGCAGTAAAATGGCAGAAGCCAGAGTTTTTCAGGATGAGTTCTTGTGTCCGGTGTGTCTGGATCTTCTGAAGGATCCGGTGACCATCCAGTGTGGACACAGTTACTGTAAGAGCTGTATTACAGACTGCTGGGATGAGGAGGATGAGAAGAGAGTCTACAGCTGTCCTCAGTGCAGACAGACCTTCAGCACAAGACCCGCTTTAGCTAGAAACACCATGCTGGCTGAAGTGGTGGAGAAACTGAAGAAGACCAAACTCTCTGCTGACTGTGAAGCTGGAGCTGGAGATGTTCAGTGTGACGTCTGTACAGAAAGAAAATACAAAGCCGTCAAGTCCTGTCTGGTGTGTCTGGAGTCTTACTGTCAGAATCATCTCGAGCAACATGAGAGTTGGTTTAAAGGAAAGGAACACAATCTGACCGAAGCCACTGGACGACTGCAGGAGATGATCTGCCAGAAACACAAGAAGATCCTGGAGGTTTTCTGTCGCACTGATCAGAAGTGTATATGTATGATGTGTACAATTATCGAACATAAAAACCACGACACTGTATCAGCTGAAGACCAGAGGACAGAGAACCAGGTATTTAACACTAGACCGAAGAAATTCAGCTTTTGCTTCATGATAATTCATGTATGATGGTTGTAACCAATGACCACATCTGAAGTTTTAACCTACAGCCATTGTTTATCAGTTCAGAAAAGTGACCTTTAAACTGCCTCACCCTATGTTTATTGGTCTCTTCTGTTCTCGTGATGATTTAGTGTCAGTTGTTTTCTGTGAGATTCACTATCATGTGTTTGTCCTGCAGAATCAGCTGAAGGAGACTCAGAAGACGCTCCAGCAGAGAGTCCAGCAGAGAGAGAAAGATCTCCAGCAGCTGAGAGAGACTGTGGAGTCTCATAAGGTGAGTCTGGAGAAGAAGAGAAGTTTGTCTCGGTCTCGGTTCAGACTCACTGAATCACTGTGTGTTTAACAGCGCTCTGCACAGACAGCAGTGGAGGACAGTGAGAGGATCTTTACTGAGATCATCCGCTCTATTGAGAGAAGACGCTCTGAGCTGATACGACTGATCAGAGATCGGGAAAAGCAAGCAGTGAGTCGAGCTGAAGGACGACTGGAGCGACTGGAGCAGGAGATCAATGATCTGAGGAGAAGAGACGCTGAGCTGGAGCAGCTTTCACACACACAGGATCACATCCAGTTCCTGCAGGTAACACACATCTAGAAGAACAGATCAGACTTGAGCAGATCCTGCTCTGACACGAGACTCACAGAGAAATACTTCATGAGTCGTATTACATTCATCAGCCAGACTTTCTACTGAAAGACTAGAAATGCTCAGAAATGGCTTTCAGCTCATGTAAGAAGTGCCACTAACAGTTTAACTACACCAACATTTAAACATTTTAGATTTTGATTCATTGCATTTTGGTGGAATCAGTGAACTTGATAGTACAGATTCTGAGTAACGTTTAATTAAAAAATTGGATCAAACGATTTTCAAACTTGATCATTTTTGCCTGTAATACATTGATGGATGTGATCATGAAGATCTGTAACATTAAGGTAAACTGGCAATCACATATGGTTTTATTTCATAGACTCAAATACTAGAATATGTAGCTTTAATGTGATGTAATGCATATAAGAAGAATGAAACTGATGAAGTAAAAGTGCTGGATTGAAGAAAGTTACTAAAGATGCACAATTCTGATGCTGCAGAAGGTTATTTGCTGAAGTATAGAGATGATGATTTCTGTTTTCTGTAGAGTTTCCAGTCTCTCTCAGCTCCTCCTACATCTACAGACGCAAATGACGATCCCTTTATTGCTCTCCTCTCTTCTGATGATCTGAGAGAATCTGTCCTTCAGCTGAGAGACAAACTCCAGGACTTCTGCACAAAGGAGCTCCAGAAGATCTCAGACAGAGGTAAAGCCCTGCAGATCATCATCTCACATTATAGAGAACATCATATTAAAAACGTCTGGATCACGAGAATCATTCTGTTCGTTTCGTGTCTTGTTGATTTCCACAGTCACATCTGCCAGGATCAGGAACGACTTCCTACAATGTAAGAAAAACTAAATGTGTCCATGTTGTTCCTGTAGATGTAAATGATGATTAGCACAGATATCTGCTCGTCTGTACTGAGACACTGATCATACACTGAACATGAAGAGATCAAACGGATTCATAATTCCTGTTTCTGGTGTGTTTTATCTCCATCAGATTCCCAGCAGCTCACTCTGGATCTGAACACAGTGAATGATTGGCTTCTTCTGTCTGACAGCAACAGAGTGATTACTAACACTAACACAAAGCAGTCTTATCCTGATCATCCAGACAGATTTGACAGGTGGTCTCAGGTGTTGTGTAGAGAGAGTGTGTGTGGACGCAGTTACTGGGAGCTGGAGTGGACTGGAGATAAAGGTGTGCGTATATCAGTGTCATATAAGAGCATCAGCAGGAAGGGAGGTGCTGAATGTTTCTTTGGATATAATGATCAGTCCTGGAGTTTGTCCTGCTCTTTCTCCAGTTACTTATTCATACACAATAACAGAAAGACTGTTCTCCCTGTGAAGTCCATCAGCAGTAGAGTAGGAGTGTTTGTGGATCACGGAGCAGGAACTCTGTCCTTCTACAGCGTCTCTGACACAATGACCCTCATCCACAAAGTCCAGACCACATTCACTCAGGCGCTCTATCCTGGGTTTTGGGTTAGTATTGGATCATCAGTGAAACTGTTGATCTGTTGATGAGATTCTACCCATAACGCTTTGAGCTGCATGATGAATCAGTAACAGCGAGACGTCTTTTCTCCTCACGACACAAACGTCTGTCCCTACATTTACATTTAGTCATTTAGCAGACGCCTTTATCCAAAGCAACGTACAAATGAGGTAGACAATAGAAGCAGTTAATATCAACAAAAGGGCAGTAGTGCATAAGTGCTCTGAGTGGGGTCTTGTCTTACCTAACACAGACACAAGGCTTTTTTTTTTTTTTTTTTTTTTTAATATAACAAGAAAAGGATAGGAAAGAGCAGGAGAAGAAGAAAGTGCTATCGATGTTGGGTCAAGTGTAGACGAAAAAAAGATGAAGGTTTTTGAAGACTGCTAGTGACTCTGCTGCCCTAGTGGCCACGGGCAGATCGTTCCACCAGCGAGGAACAGACCAGGTGAAGGTGCGCAAGAGTGATTTTGCACCTTTTTGTGAAGGCACTGCAAGACGCCTTTCGTTCCCTGAAATAAATGTGTAATAATTCATTGTTTCTGTGCTTCTCTCTGTTTGCATTGACTGAAATCAGTCTTTTTTTTTGATCACAGAAATACAGTGCTTCATTTTGCAAGCGATGTGAGGCACATTGCATTTCGTGTGTGCAGGTCTCGGATATGCGTGTGACGTTTAGAAAGTCTTGATAAACAGCACTGAAGTGAGTCCAGCAGGGGGCAGCGCTGGATTACGTTCAGTGTGACGAAGCACGATACAGTCCTCGTCAGAACTTTTACGCAAAGTAAAAAAAAAAAAATGAAACGATTATATGCTGCATATCTGCTGCTCGAGCTAATTACGTTTGTGTGGTTTTAGAATATAAATGAGTTATAATTCAATTTGTTCAGGATTCAAAGCAACTTAACAGTATCTGAACACATTAAACGTCAATAACCAAACAAACGGGAATAGCCGTGATAAAACACACACTAAAACACTATCCCCTCACACAAAGCTTTCATTAAAAACTTAATTCAGTATTGAAACAATATTAATTGAACGCGAGCCAATCGATGTTTGAATAGCGCTCGAGCTGCTACATTGTTCAGTTGCGTCATTCTGCTCAATATTTGAGTTCAGAAACATGAGCGATGCCCTGCGTCCCAGCCATCAGTCCACTTTCACAGTCGTGCAGCTCTGTGATGAGAAATCTCTCCGAGAGAAATCCCACAGGAGCCCCGGAACGAGCGGCAGAACATGAACAGAAAGCGCCTGTCACGCTCTCGGAGAGCAGGACCCTTTAAAACAACCTCCACTCAGGAGCAGAGCAATCTGGACTGAAATTTGTCTTCTATATTGAACACACAGCGAGGGGAGAGATCGAGCCCTGGACGTCAAACATCAGCGGGTCACCTTCACGCGACCACAGGAAGCAGACCGGTTCGGTCCGGATCAGACCGGTTTGAGAGACAAACCTTCGGAACAAAGCAATGCCACAGAAACACCCTAGCGACCACTCAGATTACCCTAGCAACAAGACTAAGTGGTTTATTCAACGCTCCTGGTCTTACTCTAAATGATTCATCCATGCACTTTAGACACTAGAAGTGAATATTTGTGGCATGAAACAACCTTAAAGGTCAGAGAAGGGTTTGATGTGATCCGACGGAGGTCATGACATTTATCATCAAAGAGAAATGACGCAGCGCTGCATTTTCGCGGGGCGGCACAATTACGACCAAACACATATTTTTTATTATTCCATTGAAATTGTGATTATTAATTATGTTCATCACAATTTAGGTTGAATGATTGCTTGAACAGCAGCATGGCACGTTTTTAGTTGAACATGCAGAAGCTTTTCGCTTTTCCATAGTATTACGTCTCTAATGGGAACTTTACATCGGATTGTTTTTTTCTGCAAAACATGAGTTTGTTTGAAACGCCTGATTGGACGCGACATTACGACATGCATAATCTTACATACATAACCGTTTTAATACTAATAAGAAAAGTCAAACTGCTTAAGTTTGATCATTTGTTTACTTGAAGCTTTATAATGCAAGTGTCTTAATACATTAATCAGGCCTTGTGTGATTTCATAAATAACTGTAAGCGCAGTTTAGAAAGTAGAGCACGTTTAGAAAGTTTAATGCATGACACAGATGGAAGAATTGTGTATTTAGTATTACAATGCATTTTAAATTACAATTACTTATGAAAAGATGATACAAATGCAGTACAAAGTGCATCACGAATAGTTCCTGTTCCTGTTTATTTGATGTTTTGACATCACAACCATTATTTGAGCTGTTTATAACGAGCTGTGTTACTGTGCATGCCCTGAGAAGTGCTGAACAACGAAGCAGACATCATCGCTGTCATTTCGTTTAGAGACGCTAGATATCATACGGGTCAATTCTGAATAACAGACTCAAGAGGAAGATGTGCATGCATGCTGCATTTAACCAGCTCTTCCTCTCACACGTGAAATGCTGAGATCTGTGGGAAAACTGGCTCATTCCTCGTGTTTTGCATGAGCTGATTGACCAATGAGGTGTGAGACAAGAGACTGATGGACTGTCAGAGATACCTGGACATGCTGTGCTGGTGTGTGTGTGTGTGTGAGAAGAGGACGGATAAACAGGAAAAGCATCGGTGCTGAACTTCATGCAAATGAGATGCGAAAGACAAGCTGAGTTTCTGACGTCTGTCTTAAATGATAAACCTGTGCATGAATGGCGGCTTAATTCTGTGTAGAGCTGGATAAACTGAGAATATTTTTTTTTTTGTCATGATTCTCCCACCATTCTTAACTAAAAATAATGTGTTACAAAACATTCATTTCTGCATCCTATTTAAAAATGTTTCATTAATTTAAAAGAATCATTTAACATTTGTATTTAAATATGTTTTTAATTTGATAACAATAGATTAAAACTTTTTTCATCTAACTATTATTTTTAAAATTATATAAAAATTATAAAAAAAGTCATTGGAATCAATGATTCAGGGACTTAATCGTAACTAATCACATGTTTCATTACGGAATGAATCACCGTTTTCGAACGAATCTTTTGAATAAATGATTCAACGGCAAATCCATTTTTAATTTTAAGTATCACAGCTAACAAAAAATATTAAGCAGCGTAACAGTATGATGATGATAATAGACAATGGTAATAAATCAACATATTAGAATGATTTCTCATGAATAAATAAATGTTTTAAATATATTAAAGCAGGAAACTAATATTAGAAATAGCAAATATATATATATATATATATATATATATATATATATATATATATATATATATATATATATATATATATATATTTATTTATTTATTTTTTTATATATATGGGAAAAAATAAATGCAGCAATGCAAAATAATAAACAAACTAAACATTAAAAATCTCACTAAAGATTGAATGGTAAAATTTATTTATTCATAACCTGAGTCATGAATAAATATAAACCTATAACATATATATATATATATATTTCTATGAAGATGTAGAGTCGGTGTTCTGTGAGATGTGTGTTTGTGGTGAAGCTCTCAGAAACGTGCTTCAGCCGCCCGGAGCTCCGAGTGACAGCACATGTATTATAGATGCAGGGTGGAGGCGAGGGACGGGACGCTTTGAAGCGCAAGAAGAGCGGGTGGAGAGAGATCAGGGCTGCAGAGCGAGCGGCAAACCACTGTTTTGCAGCTCAGCGGGGAGCCGAGAGAAGACGAACCGCCGCAAACGGTTCTGCAGCAGCTCCTTCAAAACGGCCCGAACGCTTCCAGAGTGGATCGAGTGAATCCAAAACGAAACACAGAAGCGAAACAAAAGCCGTACTCTTGACTGCTGCATTTTTGCTTGCAGTTTTCAAGTTCAGCGTGCATACTGAAACACGTTCATTTATAATGTTAAAAGCGTCAAGAAAACTCAATATATTTCTCAATTTACTTCCTCTAAAATCCCTTTATGTCCTTTACTATGTATATTGAATCTGTATGAAGATACCTGCTCCTTGTCACTAAAAGAGTAAAAACTTGTTGATGTGTGTTTACGTCAGGCCAGACGCTCTATTGCCTTATTATGGAAAAACACTAATTGCCCTTCTCTTGGTCTATGGCTGAAAAATTTAATTTCTTGTCTAGCTCTGGAGAAACTTACCTATATAACAAGGAAGAAATTGTCTGAATTTTCTGCTATCTGGGAGGTATTTTTGGAAATATTGAAGAAGCATTAGATATGTGAAGTTTTGGACTGTATATATGTGTTTATTAATATTTATTTATTTTATTTTATACATTTTTTTAAATTTAATTTCTTTTATTTATTTATTTTTGTGTTGTTGTTGTTAGTTTGTTTGTTGTGTGTTTTGTTTAATTGTATTTCCTGCCCGGGGTTAAACTCTGAAAAAGTCAATAAAAAGAGCGCCAAGAAACACTATAAAGTGTTTCACGTACATGTAAAGAGCATGCGCCGCCTGTAACGTCACCACACACAGCACAGTTTCTGCTGGCGTATTAAACAGAGCTCCTGCTGTGCATGAAACACGTCTCAAGGTATACTTCACTTCTGTCTCACAGCTTTCCTTCACGGATGAGCAGGGCTTGTAGAGTTTGCCCTGTCTGCCCTTTTCTTGTCTATGAGCCGTCGCATGTAAAAATCAAGGTTTTGGTACTACAGTATGGACGTAAACTACCGCTTAAAAACTGCAATGGCACCGTGGGTGTTTTAAGCTTTAGTATCATAAACCGAGGCGTAAAATACTCGTTTAATGTATTATTTTGGGGAAATTTAACTTCATTTAAGTAGAATTTAAACTGATTACTTGTACTTTTACTGTACATTTCTGAAGAAAGAAACAGTACTTTTTTTATTTCAAGTTAAAAAGTACATTAAATGTTTATCTTATGCAGATTAAAAAATATGGTAAAGGTGAGCTCAAAAGTGTGTGAGAGATGGCAGATCTTTGTTTCAAGCACACACACATTTCTATTTCAGTTTTGACTTTAATCTGAAATATGTCTGGGTTCAACAGTTCAGCCTCAAAAGTTTTAATTTCCCCCCAAAAAGATTCATTACTCTTTCTCTTTTAATAGGCATTAGCTGTAAAATATATTGGCTGAATGCACAATCAGTGACAAAAAACTGTAATATAATTCATATTTTTGCGGGAATTATTCTTTTTTTAAATTAAACGTTAGTACATCTCCAAAAAAAGTGTTTAAATGAACTTTGTGTGTTTGCTTAATTATAATTCATGCGGTGTCACGTTCTTACCAGGCTTCGGATAAATTGCATTAATAATATGCCATTATATATTATAAATAAATAAATATATATCTGTAAAATATTTTAATTGCATCCTGTAACCTCTGCATCACGTTGTTACTAAAAGTGATGAAGTCTCTCTCAAAAATGAAGACTCTTATGTCGTCCCGGATGTTTCTGACTTTATTTCTTCAGACGAAGACAAGCTTTTTAGTCCCTATAATGCGAACAAGTCAGGTTTTAAATGTTAGTTTGTTACGTATGGCTGTTGTTTTACTCAAGACACTGAATCATTAACAGAGGTTCATATTCACTTTGTGTAGTGACATTTTGCTTCTGTTATACAAAGAAAGATCGTCTAGTCTTTAGTATGAATTAAAGCCAGAGTTTCATTCTCTCCCTTTAACCAAACTTCTATATGTGCGTACTTCTACTTTTGCAATGCTTGAGCGCAATTACTTTTACTCAAGTGTGCTTTTGGCCAGATACTGACTTCTTAATTGAGCAAAAGCCTTACTTTCACTTGAGCAGAGCGCTTTTTACACAGCGCTAATCGTAATGCAACTGCAGTAGAGGTTTATCGTTTAACGTCTCGGGCGAGACTGACCAGAGCCTGGTGAAAGCGGCTGGTAAACGGCTGGCAGGACTCGCTGTCAATCACTCCTGAAATGCTTCGGCGGTGAAGCTGTCCCTTCGCTAGCGGTCCCGCCGGACAGAAGGTCACCAGTTCCCCTCGACCGGCGAAAACAACGACCACCCGCGTGCCGTAACCAATCCCTCACTTACACGGATCTGATCTCAGGAGAGTCTGGACACTCAGTTATACTCCAGAAGTGCTGCTGGGTCACGAAGAACATCGCATGAAAGGAAACAGCGGCATCATTATCATGCCAATGCGGCGAAACCGGTCTATCACGTTCCCAAACGCTCTAGAAACAATCTCGAAGGAGTCATTGGTAATGGAGAGACAAAGCTGAGTTTGAGATGACAGAAGAGATTAGTTGATAGTTCTCCTCTTTGTACATAATCATGAATGCAGTTGCATTATTAACGGAGAACTAGATGGGCGAGACTCGAAATGACCCAGAAACAAAGATCGAATTGGTGCATTGGACAAATATTTGATAGAGCATTCATTTTCGCTCAGAAGTTGCTAGTAAATTTCACGAATAGGCTAGTTACATAGAAACAGCAAAAGAAGTTCTGACAGTGATTTTTTATAAAACAATCTTCCTCTTTTCTTTTTTAAATTCGGAAATTAGTTTCGCGCAGAGTGTGTGTGTGTGTGTGAGTGACAAACAGTCAAACAGTGAGTGTGTGTGTGTGTGTGTGAGTGTGTGTGTGTGTGATTTTGTTAAACAGGTGTGTGTAAGTGTGTATTTTGTGTGGATTCAGTGTGAGTGTGGCCTTGTCTGCATGACAGTGTGTGTCTGTGTGTGTGTGTGTGTGAGTGAGTGTGTGTGTGTGTGTGAGTGTGTGTGTGTGTGTGTGTGTGTGTGTGTGTGTGTGTGTGTGTGTGTGTGTGTGTGAGTGTGTGTCTGTGTGTGTGTGTGTGTGTGTGTGTGTGTGTGTGTGTGTGTGTGTGTGTGTGTGTGTGTGTGTGTGTGTGTGTGTGTGTGTGTGTGTGTGTGTGTGTGTGTGTGTGTGTGTGTGTGTGTGTGTGTGTGTGTGTGTGTGTGTGTGTGTGTGTGTGTGTGTGTGTGTGTGTGTGTGTGTGTGTGGTCTATCCTCCTGTAATGAGAGCAGACAGTTTAATTCTAATGACAAAGAGCTCACTATACTGTGTGTGTGTTCACGGTGTGTGTTGTTTCCTTCAGACAGACCTGTCCATATTCATACGGAGCAGAGGAACAGAGGTAATCTCCTGCTGTCTGACAGCTAGTTAAACACACCGGTCCAGTCTGCCTTCTTTGATGCATCACACACACTTACAGAGCGGCTAACCGCAGCCTGCTCTCACACACATCCCGGAAATCGAAGAATCCACCTCGAATAAGATGCAAACCTAGAATAAAACAATCCATAATAACTCTTCCTCCGGTTAAAGAGCCGTCTCCTGTTGTCTCTCGCATTTATACCCAGTCACATATTAGTTTAGAGCTGCTTGATCTCCGGATGTTAACCGAGGGACAGGATGCTTTTATCAGTGTTTGGACTCGTTCTGACGGCACCCATTCACATCCATTGCTGAGGCGCCTACGCAGAGAAACCATCACCGCCTGAGGGCGCGCGCCGATAAAACTACGACAACCACCGCAAAGAACGACACGCTCGGAATAACAAAAGACTCGAGTGATTTGGCATTGGTCCGCTCTGAAGCTTTAGAAAACCTCCAACTATCTGTTTCACGGCGCTCATCTCTAAACAAACAGTGCTCGCGCGCGATACGACCGACCAAACATATTCCGGCTCTCCGTCGTCAAACACGTAACATCATCAGAGGCCTCCCGAGCCATTCCGGTCACAATAACGAGCGCTTCTCTCCGGTCTGGCCTCTTTCGCGCGTGGCAGCTGCGCGTGACGGGATTCGAAACGCTTCACAAGCGTGAAGTGGATATTAACCTTGACGTAATGAGTTTATCTCCAGCTGGAAGCGGCCAAATAAAGGTGAAATGAAACTCTTGGCAGCGCTACGTCTCTCTCCCTGGAAGCAGAACGTCAACGAGAAGGTCAGAAGCGCCGCAGTAAAAGCAGTAATGAAGGATGATCTCTGAAAGGAGTCTTAGACGCGATGCCGGCCAGACTGAAGGAGGAACAAGGCGGGAATGAAAATGTCAGACGCCCCGCGCTCCTCCAGATTCATCAAGAGCCCGCCTGACAAAGAGCAAACACAAACTACAAGCCGAAGCCTAATTAGACAGCGGGGGGGGATCGTGACGGGGCCAAATCAAACCATCAGCATTTCTGAACAAAGACGTCCTTCATTCAAGGACTCAGAGCTCAACTTCTGCTCTAGTTCGGGTTGAGAATCACAGAAGAACTCTCAAACGAGTGAAAACACTCCTGATGGCAGAGCAGATGTACGGACAATAACACGCACTACATGCAGAAGAAACAACTGAGAGCACGACTAAACAACCTGAACTATATGCAGATATATATATACAGTTCACCCTAATGTGATGAATGTGCATCATCATCGCTTTATTTTCATTTTCATTCCTAAAACTAAAACCATCCGTTCAAGCAGTATTTTACTTCACTTTTACTTTAATGGCTGGGTCATTATAGTTCGCCAAAATGAAATAAAATACAAAAGAAAGCTAAGGCAGCAGTTCTCGCTTTAATTTAGTTTAACTTGCGCTGAAATAAATCAAACTAAAACTGAGATAAAAAGTATTAATACAAAACCAAAATAATATAAAAACAGGTCCAAAATATTATTAAACTATAATAGTTTCTCAATGCTATTAAAACAACGCTGGGTTTATTACATCATTTTACTTTTAAAGAATAATAATAAAAAAATGTATTGTGTTTTTTCTTGTTTATATTCATTAAAATATAAGTGTCTATTCAACCAGTATTTTAATATTTCTAAACGCCGAAGCGAAATACATGAATTATCATACCGTCTGAATGAAGCGTCTAGATAATTAAAAAATCCTCACTGCCGCATTTCAGTGAAAAAAAAAACGCAACCCTTCAAAAACGTTCCCAAACCTTCTCTTTTTGTGATCCGAGTCAAAAAGCAACAGGTTTGTAGCGGCATGAGGACGAAGCGAACCCGGCAGGATTGATCTCAGGACAGCATCAGCGCACCAAACAAAGAGACTCGGCTGTTCTTTGTTTGCCTCGCGCGAGCAGACGAGGATTTCTCAGCGGCCGGTCGATAGAGCGGCCCTCGGGCGTCCGTCTCACCCCTGAACCCCAGCCCGGCCGCTCTATTCGTCTCAGTAATTGTCCGTATGAATTATTTACCGGACTCGGAGGGTGAATATGAATCCATTACTCTCTGCTTCAATTATCGGAGCGGACGTTATGGGAAACGACGGGAGAAATGATGG
>NW_025048363.1:80000-82500 GCF_018831695.1 Puntigrus tetrazona | reverse complement strand
ACCTCACCGAGATAAAGAACTGGAGGCCGGTATCACTTCTATGTAGCGACTACAAGCTACTGTCTAAGACGCTAGCAAACAGGATGAAAAAAGTAGTTGGTCAGGTGATTCACACTGATCAGTCGTATTGTGTACCCAACAGGTCAATTTTTGACAACATTTCTCTAATTAGAGATATAATACAGGTCTCTGATTTATTTAATATTGACTGTGGTTTGTTGTCTTTGGATCAGGAAAAAGCTTTTGATCGTGTCGAACATGATTTTTTATGGAATGTTCTGGAAGCTTTTGGTTTTAATGAGAATTTTTTAAGTATGATCAGAATCTTGTATAGTGACATTGAGAGTATAATTAAAATCAATGGTGGCTTATGTGCTCCTTTCAAGGTCAGTAGAGGATAAGACAAGGTTGCTCTCTGTCAGGGATGTTGTATTCATTAGCGATTGAACCACTTCTCCAAGCAATCCGGAAAAAACTGGATGGTTTTAGTTTACCACTTCATGGTGTTAATGTCTGTCTGTCTGCTTATGCCGATGATCTTATTGTAATTGTTAACAAGCAAAAGGACATACATGTTTTAACTGTTTTAATAGAGGAATTTGGAAAGTGGTCTTCAGCTAAAGTGAACTGGAGGAAAAGTGAAGCCTTTTTATTGGGGGACTGGAAAGAGGGGAAACCAACTCTTCCTGAGGGTTTATGCTGGAGTCGGAGTGGTTTAAAATATCTTGGGGTTTTCTAGGAGATGAAAACACGTCACAAAAAAACTGGGAGGGAATTCTCCAGAAAATCAAAGGGAGACTGGACAAATGGAGGTGGATTCTCCCTAATCTGTCCTATCGGGGCAGAGTGCTCATTGTCAATAACTTGGTGGCTTCACTTCTGTGGCATAAACTGGCCTGTATTGACCCCCCTGTGAAACTGATTGCAGAGTTGCAAGCGATGTTTGTTGATTTCTTTTGGGACAAGCTGCACTGGGTTCCACAGAGCACTTTGTTTTTACCCAAAGAAGAAGGAGGACAAGGGCTGATTCACCTACAGAGCAGGATCGCAGCTTTTCGGTTGTGTTTTTACAAAGACTTCTTGATGGACCGACAAACGTGAGCTGGAGGAGAATCTCTTGCGTGCTGCTCAGGACTGTGGAGAATCTAGGAATGGACAAATCTCTCTTTTTAATGGACCCCAATTGCTTGGATTTTAGTAAAGTCTCATCTTTTACCAGCATCTTTTTAAGACTTGGAGCCATTTTACTATTCAAAGAACTGAAAATTTTCACTCCATCTTCTGGTTGTTACATGAACCTCTGATTTTTAAAGCGAGACTGGACATGTCTTCGTCCACTTTTTTACCAGGTTTTAACAGGACATTATTGAACTCAGGAGTTTTTATGTTAAAACATTTATTGTCTTTAACTGGTCCTCATTTTAAAAAAACGTAGAAGCTGTCACTGAGAAACTTGGTTTTAGATCTGTGCGTTTGGTCACTCAGTTTTTAGCCAAGCTAAAGGAAGCACTTTCAGAGGAGGAAAACAACATGCTCGAATTATTTTTTTCAGGGGAGTCCGTCCCTGACAGTGAAGATTTGTTTCCTTGCTTGGAAATTGAACCAATCTTTGAGGGGTGCTCTGGTTCTTTTCTTCAAAAGAAAAGTTTTTACTTGTTGATTTTTTCAGTTTCAAGGAAAGTTTTATATAAGATGTGTGTGCTCATTTTTAACAGAAAAGCACTTGATAAAAGAGTTGATACCCCTTGGCGTGCTGTTTTAAAACTAGAAAATAATGTAAGACCTGAATGGAGAGTACTATATAAGCCACCATTACTAAAAAGAGCGGAGACTTGCAGTGGAGAATCCTGCATGGGGTTATTGCGGTGAACTCTTTTATTTCAATTTTAAATTCAAACATTTGTCCCAATTGTCCTTTTTGTTCTCAGAAAGAGACTGTTTTTCATACTTTCATGCAATGCCTCAGACTTAAAACATTGTTTACAATGATAAAAAGAATCTGTAAAGGGTTTGTGAATGTTTCTATGATGAAACTTTTATTTTTGGTTTCAAGTACACACAGAAGAAACGCATTAAGTGTGAACTATTGAATTTTATTCTTGGTCAGAGCAAAACTAGCCATTTACTTGAGCAGGAAAAATAAAATAGAACAGAAAGATGAGGACAATGTTATTGCTGTTTTTAGAGCCTTAATGAAGACAAGGATTTTAATTGATTATAGGTTTTATAAAGCAATGAGTGATCTTTCTACCTTTGAGTTAAAGTGGTGTAGTCATGAAGTGTTGTGTAAAATCGATGGGGAAGAACTTTTATTCTGTTTTTAATACAGTGGTTGTGTAATATGAATTGTGATGTATTATTGTGAATTAATTGTGGATTTTTATGTTTTGTACTATTCCTGAATTGGTTAATTAAAAATTTAAAAATCAAAAAAAAAAAAATCTCTCTCTGTCTCTCTCTCTCTCTCTCTCTCTCTCTCTCTCTCTCTCTCTCTCTCTCT
>NW_025048363.1:72500-77500 GCF_018831695.1 Puntigrus tetrazona | reverse complement strand
CTCTCTGTCTCTCTCTCTCTCTCTCTCTCTCTCTCTCTCTCTCTCTCTGTCATGACAGCAGCAGGTTAGCGAGCCGCTGACAGCAAAAACCCTCAATTAGATCAAATTACTTCTGATGCATCGCAACTTGATCGCTCCGTCTTCCCGAGCGTTTGAAGTATACAGCATTATTTGTAATTGCTCAGGCTAATGGAGCGTTACAGTAACTGTTTACTGTACATCACTGACTGTGACTCCAGACGAGCGGCCGTTTGTTTTCGTCACGTGATCATCTCATCAACTGTTAAAAATGCAGCTGCTTGAACAAATACATTTATGTTAGATCAACATAAGTATCTGGAACTAGAGAGTAGTGTTTTTTTACGTTCTCTCAGCTATTTAGTCACTTTAGGGTTCTCTGAGGATCTGCTGGGATTTCTGGAGCGAGAGCGGCATCTGGTCAGGTTTGGACGGTGGCCCAGAACAGCGTCAGTCTCTCTGCTGCTTGACCAGTAATTACATTAGCCGCTAGCGCTGCCTTTCACATGCTAATCCCGGCAAACCTGCATTTGAGTCTAATGGCTTTTATTAGCGCGGATCTGAGCGAATGAATCAGCTCCAGATAATGGGCAGAATTAAACCAGCAGCCCTTGTGTGGAGCGTTTGTTCGTGACTGCAGCAGATAATCTCCACTTAGCGGCCATTTTGGCTCTGATGAGCCGACGCTTGAGGAGAGCCTGGCGTTAAAAGACGCAAAGAACAAGACGGATGAAGTATAACGCAGGTGAAGATGCTTCTCCTAACGCTACACTATTCGTCTGTGAAGCAACGCTACATTAGATAGTAAGACTTGTGTGTGTTTTGTCTTACTGCAAGCTAAAATACACACATATATGTATGAAAACAAGGCCTAATATCTCACGCAGTGTTGCTTCTCAAGTAAACTTTCAGGGATTTTAAGATCATTTAGATCAGGTTAGATTTAACTTCACTGTGAAAAGCCAAAGAAATGCAGTTAGCGTCTAAATATAAAACAAAAAAAAATAAATAAAATGAATTCTAGGTTTATATAATAACAATTATGCATATATATATATATATATATATATATATATATATATATATATATATATATATATATATATATATATATATGCATGTTGTATTTTTATTTATTTTTAAATATTTTTAAATTGCAAAATACATAATTTTATTCTACATAATATTTCATATTTAATTATGCATATACAAAATATACATGCAAAGTGCAAACATTGTTATTATTATATGTTTTTCAAACAATATAATATATACATATTGTTGCATGTTGTATTTTTACTATATTTATTTTATCATACATAATATTTATATTATATTGAAAAACATACTTAATGAAGCATTAACAGGGCTCTATTTTAAAGTTTTTTCTGTCCATGGCGTCGTGTGGCGACCCCAGCGTCCTGAAACAGAGCCACGAACATCTTGTTTGTCTTTTCTCATGATTTCTCCACCGGGTTGAATCTCAGCGAGGAGAGAAGCAGGATAAATACTTTATTTATGTAAATCCACAGCAACAAAAAGCTGATGAATTACATAAGCAACTTCTGCTCGCTGGCCTCATTCACTCCATCACTGCAGCTTTCACCAACACACCTCTTCAGAGAGCATTTAAACAAATCAAATATTTATGCCAAGCGTATCTAAATCAAGTGAAGATGTGACTACCTTCCATCTGTCATTTCTGCAGCCTAACTAGTTCCCTAATAGCACTGAGAGGACGTTTTTTGTAATGAAAACCAGCCAGTGTTAACGGCAATGAGATGTTTCTCGCTGAGAAATGGGTAAAAGGTCACGGGTTCGACGCGCCAGGAAATGCATGAACTGATTTCCGAAGGATAAAAACATTTGCAAAATAAGAAATTAACTGCACCATGGCTATTTTCATTAACTCAGAATGTAATCCAATGTAATTTAATTGAATAAAAAAATTAAAGAAACTAAAATAATTGCTTATATACATAAAACATTAAATAATATACATTTTTCAGCCTATTCAGATGAAATACAATGAAACAAAATTATTTTTTTTTTATAAAACTAAATAAAAGAATACATTGTTTATATAAATTAAAAGAAAAATAATATGTATTTTCAGCCAATCCAAAAAATAATTAAAATTAAATAAAACTAAATAAAAAAATACATTGTTTATATAAATTAAAAAAATAATAATATGTATTTTCAGCCGATTCAAAAAAATAATTAAAATTAAATAAAACTAAATAAAAAAATACATTGTTTATATAAATTAAAAAATAATAATATGTATTTTCAGCCGATTCAAAAAAATAATTAAAATTAAATAAATCTAAATAAAAAATACATTGTTTATATAAATTAAAAAATAATAATATGTATTTTCAGCCAATCAAAAATAATTAAAATTAAATAAATCTAAATAAAAAAATACATTGTTTATATAAATTTAAAAAATAATAATATGTATTTTCAGCCGATTCAAAAAATTTTTTTAATTAAATAAAACTAAATCTTGCTTGTATAATTAAGAATGAAATAATATATTTTTCAGCCTATTCACCAAATGAACATATGAAAAACCACAAGTGAATATAATTTAATTTATATTTTATATTTGTATTCATGTATATGAAGTGAAATAAATAATAAATAAAATTAATTCTCGCATTTTATATAAGTAATATATTTTTAATATATGCATGTCCTATATTTCCTGTTCTCTTCATTCAGAGGATCAAAACAAATGTGCGAAAAAGAGGTGAAATTCATATTTTTACATGTGAACGTAAGATCTTTTATATTAAAACAAATATAAAGGGCTGCGGCATGAAGCTTGTGAATCATCAGCCGCTCCAGGAAGCGAAGCACAGGAAGTGACCAAACAGATCTCACTCACACCTGACATTGTCCGGATGAAGACCGCCGGGATGTTTGTCCATGTACTGACACAGATCTGTGTGCTGGACAGAGAGAGACAGACAGAAAACACATCTAACTTCACAACCTTCTCCTTCATATGTACAGGAACAATACAATTAATCCTTTATTATTACAAAATTAAATATACATCTTTATTATTACATAATAACAATAATATTTTAATATATATTTATTATTTTTTTAATATTGTTTCATTATTAATTTATTCAATAAATTGTTGCTTTGCTTTTAAATTAAATAAAACTATTATTATTATTATTATTATTATTATTATTAGCAATAATAGTGGTAGCAGTAATAAAACACTTAATAATAATAATTGAAATACAATATTACAAATATTATATTCAATATTATTTATTACTTCATTATGAAACTTATTTAATAATACATTATTGATTTCAAATTATATAGAAAAATGTATTATTAAATAGAAATAAGAATGATAATGTTTTTAAATATATTTCTGATGTTTGTTATTTATTTATTTGATAATGCATTGCTTTATTTATCTCAATGTATTATTGATAGTGTAATAGTTTTAACATCTATTTATTGAGTTCATTGTTCTTCATCACTTTTACTTTGAGGACCATCTCGGACGAGTTTATTTTTCTCACTGCGGTGCATTATGGGAATTTCCAGATTTCTATCATGCGGATCAGCCTCGACCCGAGCATGTAAACACAGTCCGCGGGAGAGGGAATTACCCACAATGCCCTGCGCTGCGCCGACGCTTGCAGATAAACGCGTTTTCTTTCATGAATAATGCACGTCCTTCGCTGTCAATCATTATTAACCCTCGGCGCGCTAAATCAATGGGTTTCCTCGCCAGCGAACCCTCTGCTTGTTAGAAACGAGTCTCGGAGTAATAGCCCAGATATCAAGAGCTCAGCCGCCGTCCAATCTTTGCCTTTTGATTGTTTTCTTTGACACCCGGCGTGTTAGCTTAGCCCTCATGAATAAATCAATCTCACCCTCATCCAATTTAGCCGGAGGACGTACAATCCACGGGAAAATACTGTTTACCAGAGTCAAGAGAAACCTGTGCCTATCAGAGAATACCTTGACACCATGAAAACAACCAAATATAGAAATAAAAATGGACATAAATAAATAAAAATGAAACGCTGTGCGCTCAAAACCAGCAAAGCAAACCAAATGAAATATAATACAATAAAACCAGCAAAGAAAATAAATAAAATAAAACAACAAATGTGCCTAAGACTGTAAAACCACAATCATAATAATAATAAAATAATAATTACTTAATAATAAAAGTAATCAAATAAAACAGAAAATAATGTCAAGTAAAATAAAAGCGCCCAAAGACCTTAAAATCAGAAAAGCACCCAAAAACCCCTAAAATAAAATGGTATTACATTTAAAAAATACTAATAAGTACAATCATAAGTAGAAAGTATAATTAATTATTTAATATATAAATATATATATATATAAATATATAAATATAAAAATAGCTCGAAAAAAACTAAGCATTAAAATTAAAAATATATAATATAACAAATGTGCCTAAGTCCCAAAAGCAAGCAATCCGCAGCAAAATAATGATTAAAAATAATATGTAATCGTATAAATAATAACAAGTAAATAAAATGAAGCCAGGAGTGCACTGACTTTTCTGTGAAGCAAATACCAAACGCATCTCATAAGATTTAGAAAGCAAAGGATGAGGAACAGATCCCTTCCGTGACCAATCAAATCAATCTCAAATCAATCTGGTCTGAAAGTCAAGTGCTCCCATCGTTTAAGTGGACAATTATTTCTACGTGTGCTGTATTGAGCGAGTATTAAAGAGCATGTTCTCCTGACCTTTAGCCGGGGTCTGCTTTTTCTTCCCGCGGATCAGTATTAATGAGCTAAAGGACTGGCTCGTGGCTCTCCGGAGGAGCTCCGCCGTGTTTTCAGGCTGTTCTGAGGCTCGTTTCAGGTCAAATAAAGCGACGTGATACTCACCACATACTCAAAGACCAGGGTCAGGGTCTCCTTGGTGTGAATGATGTCGTGGAGCAGCACGATGT
>NW_025048363.1:62500-67500 GCF_018831695.1 Puntigrus tetrazona | reverse complement strand
CATAAAAAAAAAAAATTAATAAAAATACTATAAAATAATATTTGATTATTTTACATTTTGATAGGATTGACGTGCTTTTTTGGACTGTTACAGTTTAATTAAACGGTTAAAGAAAACCCAGAATTTCAGGACAAACACATGCAATATGATTTTATCCAAATGACTTTGATCCAAAGGTTTTAGTGTAAAAAGGAGGCAGTGGAGTGAATCTGAACTCTGACAATAACGCTCTATTCATTTCACGCTGCCTGGAGTTTTATTTTCCAGATTTTCTCAGGCTCCGCTTTCATTACAGCGATACGAAGAATAATTTCATTCATCTGTCCTCGCTTACGGCCGTCTTACTAAAAGAGTCAGAGAAACACAGCGGGCGCTAATAACATCGACTGATTACTCCGCGTAATTAAACAGCTTTCTTTAACAGATACTGATATGATAAGGCCTTTAAAGAAAGGCGATTCAAATATCATTGTGCCGGAACTAATAAAATCTTATAAAGTCTAATAAAGTCATATAGAGTTACACCGGATGAATGCACATCATATATACAGCCACGAAATCTGTAATGATTAATTTAAACTGAATTTTAATGATTTCAATTAAAGCAAAACTTTTAATATTTAAAAAAAACAATAAAAATTGTATGACGGTTTAATAAAACTTATATATTATGCATATTATATATTATTATATTATGTTATAAATAAACAAATAATAGGTCATTTGAAAAGGCTTTTTCTAAATTCTATTTTATTTTTAAAATAACTTTTTGTTTTCTTGTTTCATCTTTCTAGATTCTGTGTTTTATGACTGAATTAAATTGTAACAATAATACTTGTGATAATAACTGAACTCATGAAGGTTTTCGTACAAAAATACGCGTTTAAAATAATTGTTAGAAATAATAGGAAATTCATAAGAAATTCACAGTTTTGTTTTTTTCTAATTGTTGAGTTTTCTGTCTTCATTTTTCATGATTTAATTAAATTGATTTAATTGACGCCTGATTTAATGATTAATTTAAATAAATTTTAATGATTAATTTCAATAATTTCTTGTAATTAATTAATTTTATAATTAATATAATTAATTTGTAATTTTTATATAAATATTTTAATATTTAAAAAAAAATAATAAAAAATGTATGTAAAATCATTTATTAAATACATTTTTTCTTTCTCAATTCTATTTTATTTTCCCCATATGTTATGTGTTCTGTCTTCATTATTCTGAATTGATTAATTTAAACTGAATTTTAATGATTAATTTCAATTAAAGCAAAACTTTTAATATTTAAAAAACAATAAAAAATTTATGTAAAATCATTTATTATTTTTTTTTTCTTTCTCAATTCTATTTTATTTTTCCCAAATGTTTTATGATTTAATTAAATTGATTTAATTGACTTCAGATTTAATGATTAATTTAAACAGAATTTTAATGATTAATTTCAATTAAAGCAAAACTTTTAATATTTAAAAACTATAAAAAATTATTGTAAAATCATTTATTAAATATTTGTTTTCTTTCTCAATTGTATTTTATTTTTCCCAAATGTTTTATGATTTATGAACTCACTTGCTCTTCCCTTTATAGACGGTGGCGTAGGATCCCTCTCCGAGCTTCTCCAGCTTCTCGTACGAATCCGCTTTGCCGAACTTCGGGCTCGTGGGCTGAAACAGAGCAGAGAGACACAAACACTTTTATTACAGGATCCGGGATTCTCCAGCATTAATGAGTCTGTGCTGATGAATTGCTTCCTGTTAAACAGGAAATGAGCTTTACTAGATAAAAACTGCATGAACCTGATGGCTTTTAGCCAGGACGGACGCATTAAGGACATTCATAACGTGGCAAAGCATTTCTATTTCAAATAGAAATGGACTTTCTGTGAATCCTGAAACATAAAATCTATCTAAAGTTTTCTCAAAAATATTGAAGATAATCAGAAATGTTTCTTGATCAGTAAATATTAGTGTATTATGATATTAGTATATTAAGATCAGCATATTATTATCATTTCTGAAGATCACGTAACGATGCTGAAAATTCACAGAAATAAATTGAACACACAGCTGTTTTAAATTCTAATGATATTTTACTGTAGTTTTAGTTTTACATTTTAACATGCATACATCAAAGGTCATCGTAATTTTAGGAGCACGGTTTCTTAAAGCTGTATTACACTCATTATTATTCATGAGAAAGCATGTCCTCGTCCAATGAGAAGACGCCTCTCTTAATTATTCATGACGTGTGTTGATTTCCTGTACTTCAGATCCTGAGATCACTGCAGTAACACAGAACACGTGTTTATTAAAAAGTAAACAATTAATAGAACAAAAAGCCTACGAAAATTAATAACAAAATGAAATTGATTTTAACAATTAAAAACTAAAACAGTGCAAAAATACTCAAATTAATAAATTATGTCAGAATTAATTTTTTTAATTAGGATTTTCAGTTTTTAAGAAGTTTAGGTTTTTAATTTTTTTATTTTGAAAAATTGTATATTCTTTCTGTAATTTCACATTATGTTTTTATTTGCTTATGTGTGTGTTTTATTTGGATTCATTTTAATTTATCTTATTTATATTATGAATTCTACATTTATTTTTAATTACGTTTTCAGTAAAATAAAAGTCTTTATTTTACTAAAAAAATTATATTATGACTTATATTATATGACTTATATTATGATTTATATTATGACTTTCTTTTTAGTAAGTGTCTTATTTAGATCTTTAAATGTCATTTATTTAATCCATAGTATGATCTCTTTTTAGTCTTTTATTTAGACTTTTGTATTTTCAAATTAAAATTACAATTTTAATATTAAGTCTTTTATTTCGATTTTTTTATTTAATCTATATTTATTAGTTTTTAGTACATTTTTATTTCGATTTTTTACCTTAATCTATATTATAATTTTATTAGGTTTTTTTATGTTATATATTTTAATTTTTAATGTCATATGTGCGAACGTGACTCAATGCTGCTGAAAACGATCGTTTCTTCAGTAATCAGGTTTTCGATCCGCGAGCGATCGGTGTGAAAGATGCAGCTGTAACCTCAAACCCTCGCTCTTTATCAACACCAGACACCAGCGCTCTCTAAATATCAGATCAGCACGCCTTCATTTTCCTGATGGAGGCATCGGGAGTGCAGGGGCCCTGAGGAGAACAGGTCTGAGTGAGAATCAGGAGAAGGGTGTGATCTCTCTCTCTCTCATTCATTTTTCATTGGTGTGAATCAGCAAGTAATGTGCTTTCTTCAAACCGGACACCTGTTGCTTTCAGAGTTACACACTTTTTATATTTGACCGAAATAAATGTAGCAATGATGCAAAATGCCGTATGTAAGGTCCTACAAAAACGGGCAATTAATGAAATAATAGTGTGAGAAAACTGAATGTATTAAAAATGAATAAAATCATTAAAAACGTAAAGTTTAAATAAATATAAAAATAGCTAAATAAAGCGTTGCTGAATTAAATAAAATGAGTAAAATGAAAACCATTTTAGAAAAAACCCTAAAAATTAAGTGAAATAGTACAGTAAAATTAAAAACAATTTAACAAAAACCGTACTATAAAAATAGTAATTTAAAGGAAAAAAAACGAACGAAAAAAGTAAAACTGAATAATAATAATAATAATAATAATTTAAAAACATGTTAAAAATGTTAAATTATTACAAGTACTTTTAATAAAATACAAATAAAAGTGAAATTAAAAAATCGAAATAAAAACCTGAAAATGGATACTTTAAACGTAAAACCAGAACAAATGCGTTAAAGCTAACAAAAAATGTCGAATTCAAACGAATGGATTTAAAATAACAACACAAAGTAAAAAGTTACAGTTACAGTTCTGAAAAATAAAAACGAAAGGCTTATTTCAAGATGTCCGAGATGCTGTTATTGTATATCTGCACGTGTATTACATGACTATTAACCAACATCAGAGACGCGTGAACGTGAAAGTGCTCATAAATGATTAATATATGAACAAATTAATATTTCAGCTCAGAGGATCGGCGGAGGCCAGCGTTTGGGAATTCGTGCAGTTAAACAGGCACGACATGGCCGTTCTGAACGAGCTCTCGGAGCCGGGAGGGGTTTCTGAGAGAGACTCACGGAGCTGGGGCTGGAGTGACGGCGGAGTTTGGGCGACTCTTTTCCGGACGACGAGCTCTTGGCGTTAATGCAGGCGTTGTTCTCCGAGTGGACGCGCTTGACCTGCCCCGCCGGTTTCTCGAAGGGTGAAGGCGCTCTGCGTCCGCTGCACGCAGCACCTTCCGGTCCTCAGGATAGTGTCCAGGGCTTGATGACCGAGTCTGATCCCTGGCAGCTGCGAGTGGACATCTTGGTGACACATATCTGAGGAGGAGAAGAAGAAGAAGAGCAGAAGGCTTTAATGAGCTTGAGACGACAAGCCTGAACTTCAGAAGCAACACCGGGCTCATATGAACACGCTGTCTAACGCCATTCGTGCACCAAACGCTTGACAAAAATTATTCAAATAATATTAGAAAAAGCATATGAAAATATATCAATGTTTAAATAAATATGAAAAAAATTTAATTACACATAAATGACTTAAAATGACAAAAACGAGTCAAAATACTTGAGTAAAATCATTAAAAATGTGATTAAAAATGTTAAAAGTTAAATGAAAACACTTGCTAAAACCTAATAAAGGATTTAAATCATTACGCTATTTAAAACTTCTAATTTAAAATAAATTATTTTAATGATAAAACAATTCTAATAAAATACTTACATATATGTATATAAAATATATATATGTAAAATATATAATTAAAAATAAAATTAAATATTTTAAAATAACATGAAAGCACTAGCTAAAATCTATTAAAATCATAATGCAAAATTAAAATAAACTTTTTTTAATTACTAATTTTTAATTACTAATTTATTTTTAATTTATTTTAATCTAAAATAAAAAAAGTTTTAAATTTTTTTAAAAACAATTGCTG
>NW_025048363.1:45000-52500 GCF_018831695.1 Puntigrus tetrazona | reverse complement strand
ATAGATAGATAGATAGATTGATAGATAGATAGATAGATAGATAGATAGAACAGAATAATAGATAGATAGATAGATAGATAGATAGATAGATAGATAGAACAGAATAATAGATAGATAGATAGAAAGAACAGAATAATAGATAGATAGATAGATAGATAGATAGATAGATAGATAGATGGATAGATAGACAGATAGACAGATAGATAGAATGGTAGAACACTAGAAGGATGGATAGAAGGTAGACAGACAGAGAGATAGATGATGTGTGAGTATAATTCACTCCACAGTGATCCGAGCGCTAGCATCAGTGAACCAAGCAGCTGTGAGTTCATGAGTGTGTATTAATCTGAGTGTGTGAGATCCTCTAATCCTGCGCCGCTGACACACAGACGGGAGAGTGGCCTGCTTCCTCCTCCATCATCCTCCTCCTCCGCCTCACGACACACACACACACACACACACACTCCCGGGCCGAGCGCATCCCAACAATCAGGGCAGCAGCGTGAAGCATGCATCTGGTCGGAGCGAGTCTCAGGTGAAGCGCGTGTCACAGCACGAGCGCATTCCCTGCGTTCACAAAGACGTCGAGCGTGGCGACGGCGGCGTCTGGGGAGTGTTGGTGGCGATCAGCATGCACCGAAGGGGAGCATGTCTTACCTTATTGCAGTCACTGTTTGCAGAAACAGCTCACCTGGAGTGCCCTCGCCACGCAGACGCAACGCATGCAGGCCAAGCGCCGATTCACCGCAGCTCTCTCTCCGGCTCGGACGGCTGCAAGCGCTGAGAGCGTACTAAAGCGGCGGAGACGAGGACGGGAGGGGAAGGGGCTCTGAGAGTGACGTCTGGAGCGCCGCTGCGTGACGCAGGACGAGCGTGTGTGTGTGGCTCGCTCGCCGCCGTTAGAAACGCGCTGCGCTGCTCGTGCCCTCGTCCGGCCGCCCGCTCCAGAGAAACCAGACGGGCTTTGAGCTGCGACCCCTGCAGCAGCGAGATGGTCTGATCCGGAGCTCTCTCTCTCTCTCTCTCCGTTTCTCCTCAGCTATTGATTCACTCCATCTCTGCGCAGCTCCGTGAAATATGAAACGCAGGTTCGAGCTGCCGCTAATCGCGGGAACGCCAACAAGCGTGTCAGGAAGGAGAAAGGAGACGTCCTGCATCGCCGCAGCTTCTGGCAGACGCCCCGGGAGAAGGACACCATTCAAACCCGCGTCTCCGTGAAAGCATGAGAGCAGCAGCTCACGAACACGTTAGGGCTGTCCAAAACAACGCATTTCGAATGTTTGTCGATTTATATGAAAGTGCCCCAGTTACGGGTTAAGAACAGATTCCTTAATTGCAGTAACAATGCAACAAAAAGATTCTTTAAGATACAAATTTCTCGTAATTTAACAACTTTAATCACATTTTTTTATTATATATGTACATATATATATGTGTGTGTGAGTGTGTGTGTATATATATGTATGTACTAATGTATATATGTATATATGTGTGTATATATACACACACACACACACACACACATATATATACACATATATACATATATATATATATATATATATATATATAGCAAACTTCCTTTACCTTATTTGTTCGACGACATCCAAACAATTTAGATTTCAATCGAATTTCAAAATCGATTTCATTTAAAGCAGCGTTTCCGAGCATAAAACACAGCAAAAGCACCATCTAGTGGTGGAGAATAAATTAGCATCTTCTGTTTCAGAGCACGATAAAATCAACAAACGGGCGGCGATATGCTAATGTGAACATGACGGCAACATGAAACGACTCGTAATGATTCAGAGTCAGTTCACTTTCAAAAATCCGTAATAGGAAACTTTAAAATAAAACCCACATTTTTCATTGGAGTTTTCGGGGCGTGTGGGGTTGCTTTATTAATGACGCACAAGATGCGACGATGTTTCATTTGAATGTTTTTCGTAGCTTATCCCGTTATCCCTTATCCCGTTCAAAATATTGAAGAAAACGCGCGCAGATGATGTTGTTTACGTCAAAACCAAAGCAGGCCATTAACATAAAACGCATGATAATCGATTTTCTGGAGGGAGGTCTGTCACCGCCCGACTCGTGTCTCATGGTATGTTTACAATGCCAAGTAAATTTGTTTTTAAATCACACTGCATCTCATGTCTTTAAACAGAAAAAGAGCTCTTTTTGATTGGTTTTCGGTCTTTTGTACTAAACTATACACACACACACACACACACACACACACACACACACACACAATGCCGTTTTGTTTAGTCGTTCAAGCAAATGAATGAATTATTAACATTCATTTAAAACATTACGTTTCTGAATAAACCTGCGTTTTGAACGAATTGTGTGAACCGATGATTCAAAGACTCATTCCTGAATGAATCAGCCGCCTAAATGAATCAAGTTAAAGACTGGCAGCGTTACTTTCTTGTTTAGAGTATCATTTGATTTAAAATAATGGTAATAATAAACAACAACAATAGCATAAAGGGATAGTGTGTAGAAAATTTAAATTCTGTCATTATTTACTCACCATCATGGCGTTTTCTTTTGTGAAACATGAATGTATTTTAAAGACAACGCTCTTTTAGGTACAAACGACTTTCATCGAATTAACAAAAATACTGAGATGTTTCTCAAACGATCTTCTTTTATGTTCCACTGTAGCCTAAACGTTTTCAGTGTAATATTATCTCATGTGTAATATTAAATCTAACATGTTTATATGCAACACACTTTCCGTTGAATAATATATATTTATAAAGCTACAATTTGTGAGAGGTCTACTTGATTCTTTGTAATCTAACAGAAACATAGCTCGAAAAATATTTTGTAAGTCAAATTTATTTTACGAGTAATTGTGATTAATTAAGATTAATTGTAAAAAAACGTAATCGACTGAGAGCCCTAATTTTTTTTGGATGTTTCGGCTGGAAACAAGAAAGAAAGGGTTTTTTTTTTTTACAGTGTGGTGTTTTTAGGTGTTTTTAGAAAGGGTTTGTTTACCTGGATAAGCTCAACCTCACACCTTCACAGATCGATGCGAGGTCAGCACCTGACCCGTAATTCAATAAAACAGGGTCTTCCACACAAACTCTATTAGCCTTATCAGCGATCGAGATCGAACGCTTCTATCGGCTCTCGCTAACCTCGCCAGAGGATTAAGACACGAGGAGAAAACAAACATGAAGCCTCCACCTGTAGAGACCCAGCGCCAAAAGCTAGCATATACAAAGATCAGCTAATAACAGACACGGTTTGGGCTAGTCGCCTGCTGAAAACACCAACTTGGACTAGCTAGGTAGCCACTGAAACTACTAGTGAGGCCGGTCAACTAGTCAAGTGTTCTTATTGAAGACGCATTGTAGTTTACATTTGAAACAATAATAACATTTTTTGCATGATTCATTAAATTAAATTACTGCCTTGATCCGCCTTTTAACGAGATGGAAAAATTCAAACGTTTACTCAAATCAAATTAAATTAATATAACACTGCTAAAAATTAATTTAACGTTATGTTATGGAACTTAACTGTTGATTTAAATTGAATAAAATAAACAAAAATATTTTACAAATAAAATTCATTTGATATTGTTGCTAAATAACAGAAAAAAAAACAAAAAGTAATTTGATAATGTTGCAAAAAATGACAAAAAAGTAACAAATTTAAATTAACCAAAAAATGTAATTAGCAATATTTTTAAAATGAAGTTACTTTAATAGTAAAATACATAAAATCCATTTATTACAGTGTTTTTGTTTTTTTACTATAATTCATTAATGACGTTGCACTCATCAGCAAACTAATTCTACTTACATCAGACCAATTCTGTAAAGTAAAAAATGATGAAACGGTTAGAACAGATGTGTTAACAGATGGCGCCGTTGAGTTCGGCTGCCGTCACGACCGCTCCTGCAAAACTTTTTGTTTTTCTCTTAATTGCTAGTATTGTGGACAGTCTGCGTGGTTTTCTTTATATAAGATGGCTATTATTACATACGACCGAGCCACTCTTATATCTATTGGTGTACAATGCACCCAACTCGGGCTGCTTTTAAACCCGGACCCATGCTGGCCGAGCGAGATCCTGACGAAGACAAAAGGACGCGACCCGCACCGGCGTCCACGAGGGAAACAAGCCGGCGTCAGGAACAGGTTGAGAGCATGCTCACACCGCGCTCCCCTACCTAGTGTCCTGTTAGCCAACGTCCAGTCTCTGGAAAACAAGCTCGATGACCTCAGGGCAAGGATCAAGTTCCAGAGAGACATTCGGGACTGCCACCTCCTCTGCTTCACCGAGACATGGCTGAACCCAGCGGTACCGACCACGCCATACAACCGGCCGAGTTTTTCTCCGTTTACCGCATGGACAGAACAATGGAGTCGGGAAGACACGGGAGGTGGAGTGTGTCTGATGGTGAACAACCGCTGGTGACAAAGCGAAGCGTTGTTCTTCTCTCACGCCCTGCACACCAAACCTGGAACTTTGACCATCAAATGTCGCCCTTTCTATCTTCTATCTTTCTATCTTCCAGCTCGGTCATAGTCAGCGCCGTTTACATTCCAGCTCAAGCGGACACGGACACTGCAATATGGGACTTACACGACCACCTCACAACACACCAGACACAGCACCGGGACGCGACTCATTGTGCTGGGGGATTTTAACAGTGCAAACCTCAAGCGCGCACTGCCGAACTTTCACCAGCACATCACCTGCCCCACCAGGGGCGAAAGGACACTGGATCACTGCTACACACCCTTCAGAGACAGCTACAAGGCAAAATCATGCCCACCGCTTGGTAAATCGGACCATGCCGCCATATTCCTCGCACCTGTTTACAAACAGAGGCTGAAACAGGAAGCCCGGTACAGAGGGAGGTGTCACGCTGGACTGACCATTCGTGGCCGCCTGCAGGACGCTTTGGATGACGCAGACTGGGCCATGTTCAGGTGTAGCCCGAGGACGCCAACGTGTTCACGGAAGCGGTGGTGGGATTCATCGGGAAACTAGCGGATGACACGGTAGAGAAAACCGCCATCAGGACGTTTCCCAACCAGAAGCCGTGGGTAGACAAAACTATCCGCGACTCTCTGAGATCCCGCCTCCGCAGCCTATAACACGGGATAGTCACCGGGATATGTCTGAATACAAGGCTGCGTCAGAGCATCGTGGCGAGAGCGGTAAAGGAGGCAAAGAGGCGCTACGGGAGGAAACTAGAGTCACAGTTTCAACACAGTGACTCTAGGAGCCTTTGGCAGGGACTGAGAAACATCACGGACTATAAAACGCCAACCTCCAGAGTGGAGAGCGCGGATGCTTCTCTGGCTTTTATGCTCGCTTCCGAGGCTGCAGCTAATCACGCTTAGCGCCGCTTAGCGGCATGATGAACAGCACGCACGCCGAGAGAGCCGGAGAGGAAATCACGCTCACCATTTCAGAGCACGCACGTAAGGAGGGCATTCAGGAGAGTGAACACCAGGAAGGCAGCAGGACCTGACGGCATCACAGGTTGGGTTCTGAGAGCCTGTGCTGACCAGCTAGCACCGGTGTTCACTGAGATATTTAATCTCTCCCTGAAACAGTCTGTAGTCCCCTCGTGTTTCAAAGAGTCCATCATTGTTCCTGTGCCAAGAAACCTCAACCATCTTGCCTTAATGATTACCGCCCTGTAGCTCTGTAGTGATGAAGTGCTTCGAGAGACTGGCCAGAGACTTCATCACCGCATCACTACCGGACACACTCGACCCACTACAGTTTGCTTACCGCCAAAACCGGCCCACGGAGGATGCCATCACACACCTCCTCCACACAACCACAAGCCACCTGGATTTTAGGAAAGGAACTATGTGAAAATGCTGTTCGTGGACTAAAGTTCAGCGCTCAACACCATAGTTCCCTCCACGCCACCTCGGTTGGAGGTCCTGGGACTCAGCCCATCCCTGCGCCACTGGATCACTAACTTCCTGACCGACAGACCACAAGCCGCACGGATGGGAAAACACACTCTCAGCACTGGAGCCCCTCAGGGTTGTGTTCTGAGCCCCCTGCTGTACTCGCTGTACACACATGACTGTGTGGCCACTACAAACTCCACCACCATCGTTAAATTTGCTGGGACGACACTGTCGTGGTGGGCCTGATCTCCAACAACGATGAGATGGCCTACCTTCAGGAAATCAACAACCTGGAGAGATGGTGTCAGGAGAACAGTCTCTCCTGAACGTCAGCAAAACAAAGGAGTTAATAGTGGACTTCAGCACGAAGCAGGTGCGCCTTACCATCCCATCATGATCGACGGACCCCAGGAGAGAGTGGACAGTTTCGTACCTGGGTGTTCACATCACGCAGGACCTGTCTTGGTCCTGTCACATCAACACCCTGGTGAAGAAGGCCCGGCAGCGCCTATACCATCTGAGGCGCTTTAAGGGACTTCAGACTCCCATCTCAGGTGCTCAGGAACTTTTACACCTGCACCATCGAGAGTGTCCTGACGGGAAACATCACCTCCTGGTTTGGAAACAGCACCATGCAGGACAGGTGAGCTCTTCAGAAGGTGGTGCGGTCAGCTGAGCGCACCATCCGCACTGAGCTCCCTGTGCTGCAGCACATCTACAACAAGCGGTGCTGTACCAGGCCAGGAAGATCGTGGAAGACCTCAGCCATCCCAACAATGGACTCTTTTTTCTGCTGCGCTCAGGAAAGCGCTGCTCCCTGGAAGGCAAACACAGAGAGAATGAGGAGGAGCTTCTTCCGCAGGCCATTCGGAGTCTGAACCAGAGAACACCCAGCACCTAATCACCGGGATTCCCATGTTCACCCCTCTCTTCCCAGATACTCGCCACTTACATTTTGGACAATTGCACTAGTCACTTGCACTGGACACTTACACTTTATTCACTTTACACTTTATATCTTATACTTTATATTTATATTCTATTTTATTTTATTTTTTTTTATATTCTACTTTGCACACTTCTTTTTATACATATTTTTTATATTTTATATTTATATATACATTTAAATTTTGTTTCTATTTTGATGCTGGACGGTTGTAATAGAACATTTCACTGCATGTCGTACCATGTATGTATGTGTATGTGACAAATAAAATTTGAATTTCAATTTGAATTTTGAGAAGGAACAATAAATGTGAAACTGCTGCCGCGGCTCTGAGCCAAGATGGCCGTCTGGATTTGAAGATAACCCAGTTCTCGGTGAGTTCTGTGTAAAGGACAGCCGCTGAGTGACTGATGGAGTTCTGATCCGAGCGTGATCAAACTAACGTCTGACCTACATCTACAAGAGCAGGTATTATTCCACAATAAGAGTTTCAAGCACACGTAAATAGGACGGGTGTGAAGAGATGCTATTCTGAGCACAGCTGTTCTCTGTCTTCGTACGAATAAAGAGTCATTGAAGCGTTTTCAGAAGGAAACTTCATTAGTAAGCAGCCTTGTGTTCTTACACTACTGTCAGAACGGAGAGAA
>NW_025048363.1:30000-32500 GCF_018831695.1 Puntigrus tetrazona | reverse complement strand
GTTTCATTTCTGTATGACCGATGAACATTCATCACATTAAGTTTATGTAAAAGTGCGTAATAAAAGGACGCGGGCATGTTATATGGCATTCAGATCCATAAATCTTAAATTCAGGCTTCGTTGCGAGTCAAAAAAGCTTGTAACACACTTTCAGTGCCCTTAAAAGACTCTGACCCACTTACTGTATGTTAAGGATTCATTTGCGAATAGCGGTGGATTATAAGACTTATATCAGATTATACTCATCATCAAAGACGAGGAGACGTCAAGAAGAGGCTGAAAACCAAGGCTGAAGCTTTTCCACGAACACAAACGGAAAAAAACGCACGATTCACGAAAGGCAGCAACGAGCCCCGCTCCGCAAAAATAACCAGGGAGCCTTTAACGTGATGAAAGACGACATTTATTAAACTGATTCCACACGCTGACAGCCAACAAATGAAAGCGGAGAACGTGCCAGACTCCGGCTCAGCCCCGAATAAACAATCAACGTCTAGAGACAGGAGACCAGAGGCTGCGGTTGATGATTAGAAAATGACAATTTCCTTTGTGACGCCTTCAGTCGATCAACCTTCGACAGACACCGAGCGGTGAGCCGAAATAAAGTTCACACGTTTATAATTCATTCACTTCCTGGGTTCTAAGTCACTTTGGATTAAAGCGTCTGCTAAATGCTGAAAATGTATTATTTTATCCAATAAATAGATTAATTCCATTTATATTTATATATATATATATTTATATATATATATATATATATATATATATATATATATATATATATATATATATATATATATATATATATATATATATATATATATATATCCAAAGCGACTTGAGGAATGAGGAATATATTCAGTAATTCATATTCAGTAATATTAAATCATTTTTAAATTCTACAATAATATATAATACATTTATAATTTAAAACAATTATTGATATATATTAATAATTAAATATATATTAAAATATTTAAATGATTTAGTGTATGTATATATATATATATATATATATATATATATATATTCTTTCATATTTATCAATATATCAATAATATGTCTTTGTTTTCATTTTCAATCAATCATTAAATAATACATATATACATACATACATACATACATAGTAATATATATATGTATGTATATATATATATATATATATATATATATATATATATATATATATATATATATGTATGTATGTATGTATATATATATATATATATACTTTTTTATGGAATTAAATATAAAATATAAAAAAATATAAAATATAAAATGTCCATTATTCATTTATTATATAATATATCAAATATTACATAGAAAAATAATAATAATAATAATAATAATAATAAATAAATATATATATATATATATATATATATATATATATATATTATATATATATATACACATATACACACACATACATATACATACACTAAAACATTTAAATATTTTAATATATATTGAATTATTAATATATATCAATAATTGTTTTAAATAATATTTTGTATATAAATGTATTATATATTATTGTAGAATTTAAACTGTTTTAATATGACTGAATATGAATCACGCCCTTGTTAAAATGAATCGCTCCTTGTTTTCCTCATTCCTCGAGTCGCTTTGGATGAAAAAGAAATTCTGCTAAATAGTGGATGAAAGAGAAAGTAGATTCGAATGTAAAGGAGTCTATTTCTTCCCCCAGACATTAATGCGGGCATCCTTCTTCTTCTCCTGCGTTTCTCTCTGAACACAATGAACACATTCTCCAACCCTCCATCCCTTAGGGCTTCACACACACACACACACACACACACACACACACACACACAGTCCTGCTTCACGTGGAGGATGGACTCGGAGCTTCATCGGCTCAACCGGACTGTAGCTAGAGTCGGTTTAACGTGCATTTAGAAACACCACACGCATCAGACATCTTCACAAACTTACTGAGAAGCTTTAAGGGCCTTTAAGGGTCCCTGGGGGTTTCAGGCAAAAATAAAACAGCTTAACAAAAAGAAGAAAAAGAAAACAGCCAATGTTGTGACTGCTGTGTAAAATAAGGATATTTTATGTATTTAAAATATCAGATTTGTTTTTTTATTTTACAGTGAAATATTATTTAATATAGATATAAATTTATTGTACAATGAATTGCTTACTTTTTATATTCAGTAAATATATTTTTTCTGTAGTAATAGTAGCAATATTATAATAAAAATGTATTATTAATATATTTTTACAGTAAAATTACAATAGTAATATTTATAATTTTGTTGAAATTTTGATCAATATTTAAAATTTTAATAATAAAATTTTTAATATTAAATATAATTATATATTATTATAATATATTATAATTAGTTATATTTTCCCTTAACATTTTTACAGTAAAATTACAATATTATTTTTAATTTTGTTCAAATTTTTGTCCAATATTTAAATTCTTAATACTAAAATTATAAGTATATAAAATATAATTACATATTATTAT
>NW_025048363.1:22500-25000 GCF_018831695.1 Puntigrus tetrazona | reverse complement strand
TACATCAATATTTTATTTAAAGTATGATTATGCATATTAAATATATCATAAGTGTATATACATAATAATAATAATAATAATAATTTAAAAAGCAAGGTATTTAATTTTACAATAACATATTTTATTTTAATAATACAATATATTTAGTTTATATTTAAAATATTACTTTTTATTAAAAATTATACATATATATATATATATATATATATATATATATATATATATATATATATATATATATATATATATATATATATATATATATATATAATTTGTAATAAAAGTAATATTTTAAATATACATAAAGATATATATATATATATATATATATATATATATATATTCACAGACACACATGATTTATTATCTAATAATTTAAAGAAATGTAATAAACTAATACTGTAAGGTAAACTGCAGGGTGTTTATACAGTATACTGTATTATATGCTTCACTTTAGAAAAAAACATATACAGCTTCTTTAATTTGGGGTGAAATGTGGTTAGATGCTGAAGATGTTTAATCAACTCCCATAAAAACTGGGAACCACAGAGAAATGGTTTGTTTATGGAGCAGTGAACATTTGACCTGGAAAACACGGACTCTCCACAGAGAAATATGATTTGATGAAGAAACAGAAACAGGATGAAACAGAGAATTGATCGCCGTACAAAGCTTTGCTCTCTTGATCTAATGAGACTGGAATGTGAGTGTAAATACTGGAGGACAGCCGTTTTATCTTTTTAATGATTGTGGTAAAGATCTCTATTGTGTCTCACCTACATAGGAAGGATTGATCCGCAGTCAAATAAACATCCCGTGTAAAGAGATTCCAAGAGTGAGATGAACACACTTTTCTTTTGTGGTACATCGCTCAAAATACATACAGCATTATTTCAAAATGTATTTTTATTTGTTACGATCTGTTAGTGTTTTTTTCAATTTAATAAAATTGAATAAAAAAATTATTTTACTTATTTTTAAAAATCATAATTATTTATTGGACATGCTGTTACATAACCAGAGATAATAACAGCATTAATAGAGAGAAAAATAAAAATTAAATTAAATCTAAAATAATGTCAGAAAAATAAATTATGTAAAATAATTTCATATATTAATAATAATTTAATAAATGGTTTAAAATATATTTTTCTTTCATATATATATATATATATATATATATTTTTTATTATTATATATTTTTATTTAAATATCATTTTTAAAAATAATTTTAATTATTTTACTGTATATTTATTTATGAAATATCTCTTCATCATCTAAAAATCTATTATCACATTTACTGAATAATTATTTTAGAATACCAGCTTTTTTTTTTTTTTTTACTGTATAAAAATATATTATGATAATTAAACCTCGATTTTAGCTCTGCTTAATAAGCCTCTCTCTCTACGGTGTGACTGAAGCACAAACGCAAGTTAAACAGCGAGGAGCGCTCTTTCTTTCATGTTCCTCGCAGTATGATTTATCTCATGTCACCGTTGTTGTTTCAAGGCGATTTGTGCCGTTAAATTGCTCCTTCCTCGGAAAACAGACGGAAATGGCAGAAATATTACAGATTTCACTTCAGGGAAAAAGCAAGAGGGAAAACAGAAGACAAGTAACGGAAGTTGTGAATTAATTGTGTGACTCCTGTGTGATGCTCTGCAGCTTCAGCGTGAAAGCACCTGAGCAAACCTCACTTCAGAGAACACAGCAGAACTAGTGCACTACAGCGCCCTAAGGCCTGAACACTGCGTGACAGCATCCTGGGTGTGACTTCTACGTAGACACCATCCCTGGGTGTGACCCCTACGTAGACAGCATCCCTGGGTGTGACCCCTACATGGACAGCATCCTCGTGCGTGAGGCTTCTACATAGACAGCATCCCTGGGTGTGACCCCTCGTAGACAGCATCCCTGGTGTGACCCTGACGTAGACAGCATCCCTGGGTGTGACTCTCTACATAGACAGGCATCCCTGGGTGTGACTTCTACATAGACAGCATCCTGGGGTGTGACCTCACGCAGACAGCATCCCCGGGAGTGTGACTTCTCACGTGGACAGCATCCTGGGTGTGACCCCACGTAGACAGCATCCCTGGTGTGACCCCCACGTGAAGACAGCATCCCTGGGTGTGACTTACATAGACAGCATCCCTGGGTGACTCCCACGTGTGACAGCATCCCTGGGTGTGACCCTCACGTAGACAGCATCCTGGGTGTGACTCCCATATAGACAGCATCCTGGGTGTGACTTCTACATAAGACAGCATCCCTGGGTGTGACTTCTACATAGACAGCATCCCCAAGGTGTGACCTCACGTGGAGACAGCATCCTTGGGTGTGACTTCTACATAGACAGCATCCTGGGTGTGACTTCACACAGACAGCATCCTGGGTGTGACCCTCACGTGAGACAGCATCCTGAGTGTGACTTCACGTGGACAGCATCCCTGGGTGTGACCCCTACGAGACAGCATCCTGGGTGTGACCCACGTGA
>NW_025048363.1:5000-17500 GCF_018831695.1 Puntigrus tetrazona | reverse complement strand
ACAAGGCAGAATGCCTTGAAGTGCAATTTGCTATAAATGATTTGCCCTTAGAATGTTCATTCACTTCTATAATCTGACATCCTTGTATGGATCTGATGGCTATTCTGCAGATGGCTGCAAAAATAAAAGAGACGCTTGACTCTCAGCATCATTCGAGGAATTATGCAGGGAACTGATGCATTAAGAGAGTGCACATACTGGAGCGTTGATTCGGTGTTCGCTAGCTTTATCATGCAGAGCATAGCTGCAAACATCTGCCTTTTGCTGATACATGAGATTCTGCAAAACATCTGGTACTGTCCCCGCTGATTCCCTCACTCTAATGCACAACTTTTGTCAGCATTGTAATTCACGGGCACGAATTGAACGCGCTACGCTTTAGACCAACTGAGAACAGGTGTGTACAACAAGACAAGTAAAATGAGCCAGAGAAGGAACGATTTCCTGCCCCGGGATCTCCTGCATTACAGGAGCGCCTGGTCTGCATTTCGAGTGGTGGAGGAGGACGTGTGTTCGCGGATGGAACGCAGTGAGGATATCATCAACCGCCCGCGCGCCGAAAATACTGGATGTGGATGGGAATTTGTACTTTGCTTCTATTTAAGAGGACGGATGAGCAGCTGCTTCTTTGGGTATGGAAGCTTGTTTTTATTAGGACATGGCTGGTCAAGAACACCGTGTATAAATACAAACGCCCATGTTGCTTCTAGAAGCTAGAGCGATGGAAATGGCTTTCGGCGCATGCTCTCGGTATCACAAAAGTGTAAGGATTGACATGAACACATGGCTATAAAAATGGCTGTCATTCCATTCGCTCTCTGATTGTACGTAGTTTGTTTTGGAGCATGCAAGGGGGAAATCTGAGACACCGCACCGGCGTGCAAGGCCCAAAAGGAAAAGCATTATCTGAACGTGACGTGATAGCGTGCGGTGGATGCTGTACTTTCTAGAACAATAAAGTCTATCTTTAAACTTCTCTATAAGAGCGTATAGAAATAGAGCTACACCGAAACAGTATTAAAATGTAATAACAACAATAAAAAGTATTTCGCATCTTGTTTTTCGGGAAACGCAGTGCGTATACATTCTTAAATCAAGAGCACGCTTGTTTTTCTGAAAAATGCAGAGTTTTGCAATGAAATCTAGAAAAAGATGTTCAAGTAGTGAGGATTAAAAAATAACCAGCTTATCTTTTTACATTCTGGCTCTCTACCGATAGACATCCGCTGGCGGCGCTTGTGCCCAAAAATCACTGTGATATCATTTCCACCGCTTTTGATTTAGATGAAATCGTGAAATTTGACAGAGGACGAGGAGGGAGGAGGAAGAGGACGGGTCTATCGAGTGCAATATTTGAGAAGAGAAGCGCGCCTGAGAGGCTGGGTCTCCGCTTCTCCGTCCGCGGGCTTCACCTGCTGGTTCTCGAACTTGCTGTATTTGATGATCGGAGTCCGATGAGACCTGAGAAAAACATTGCAGAATCAGAAATCATGTCCACGCCTCTGCCTTCTGTCAGATTTACTACAAGTATCCAGACACAAGGACTCTGCTCCGCTCTGGCCATTATACATCCCTGTCACAATGTGTTCTTCTCTGCTTTATCTCTGTTCAGAGCTTTGATGAGACTCGGTGTCATAAAAGCGTTTATAGAAAAAATGACTGATTGACTTGACTTGAGGCTTCTTTTCTTGAAAAAAAGTATCTAAATTTGGCTCTGCTTTGCTAAAAAAAGGAAAATATTCTGTCACTAATACATGCGCCTGGAGCATAAAATTCAGTCATAATGCATTATTTCTGGAAACGTATCATCTCTCCCTTGATGTTTGTTTGGATATGGACAAAATTTACCTCCTAGATAAAATCCCAAATACTGAGAAAATCTCCAAAATGGCTATACTCAGACACATGAGAGAAACTGCTCTTGATCTCGCACTATCGAGGACAGTTTGGACTCAGTAGATGCAAAACAGATGAAAGAGTCTTAGGATTTAAAAGCGCATTGTGGATGCTTTCTCTAAAAACTTCTGCCACATATTAACTGGAAACAAAAATCCTCAAAATCAACCAAAAGTTAGATTGTGTGTCGTATAAAATAAAAGGTTAGTGCAGCTAAATTGGCAGCATTCTGAGTTTGTGTTGGTTTGAACTTCAAGTTGCTGACAGAATCTCACACAGGACGTCCTCTCGTGGAAGACACTTCGTGTGTGGTGTGCGTGTGGTAGGTGGTGTGTGTGTGTGTGTGTGTGAGCAGGTCAGAGACGCTCTCTAGTCCCTTGGCAGTGTAATGGACTGCTGAGAGCAGAGAAATGGTTGGAAATGGAGGCCCCATCCATCATGCGCTGTCCTCTGCCACACACATGCCACACACACACACACACACTTCTTCACCACAGGAGCACAGACACACACACACACACATACGCTTCACTACAGGATACACAGCCACATACACTGGTCATTATTGCCACACAGCATAGCTTAACAGAGAATGAGGCCCAGGAACCATCGTTTCATAACGGAGCGGTATCAAGGTACGTCAGTGACTTTATTTTGTACTCAAAGGCTAAGTTTCATATACACATGACTTCAGTTTGGCAGCATAGTGAAACAAGTTCACATCAAAGACAGAATCTGAGAGGTAAAGAAAGAATCTATCCTCAATTCTGTTTCTTCTATGAATGAAAATAAAGAAACCTAATGCAATATATAAATTCAATAGTAATAATATTGAAAACTAAGTAAAAGTAGTACTAATACATCATGTTATATCTGTTATGGCAGCTGTTACATACACTTATTTAAATCATTTTTATACTGAATATAGGTAAAAAAAAAAATAAATCATATATTTTCTTTTTAAGAATTTTTTTTTACATTTTTCACTACAGATAAAATAGGTTAAATGTAGAAATGTAGTTGATATATTGTAAAATTCTACTTCTCTAAAAAAAAAAAAAAATTTATCTACAAGCTTTCCAAAATCATATCTTATAATGTGGGAAAATGTTGCAAAAACGCTGGTGAAAGAAACTTGATTAATCCTTTACAAAAAAGAAATAATGCTAACATGAATAAAACCTAAAAACATGTAAAACTCTCTACGCTAGACGTGAGAGAGATGGAAGCCTCAGAGAGCCTTTGATCTTCTCACTTCAACATAATTCACTCACACACAGACACTCCCGGAAAGTGAACGTAGGGGAGTGACTTGGTGTGGATAGGAGGGGTGGATCATGCGCTGTGCTCGGAGTCGCAACTTCCATCCAGAGTGGAATACCACACACACTCACACACACACCTGCCACACTCACACACACACACTCGCACTGGCCACACACATTGCCACCTGCCACACACACACACACACCCACACACACTCACACACACTCAGCAGGCTAAGCCACTCTCAAGCACTCCCTGACACTCCCACACCTCACACTCACTCTCTACACTCACACACCCACACCTACACACACCTGCCACACTCCACACCTGCCACACCCACACACTCCACACTCACACCCACTCCTGACACCTCACACCTCAAGCACCTCCACACTCACACCCACACACACTCACACACTCACACCTCACTCCTGGACCGAATTTCATCCATTAGGGTCATGACTGGCCCCTTTGCTGGGCCAATAAGATAAAAATAAAATAATAGATAAAATAAATAAAAATATGAAATAAAAATAAAATTAAATAAAATATACAATATATAAATAAAAAGTAATAAAATAAAGGCATTGATTAAATTAAATAAATTGAAATAATAAAATATGCAATATAATTCAATAAAATATAATTAAATAAAAACTAATTAAAAAATATGACTTTAATTAAATCCACCTAAATTGCTTATAAATAATTAAATAACATCCAATTAAGTTATAAAATAAAAAGAAATATATAAAATTAAATAAATACACCCATACATTAATAATACAAATAAAAGAAAAAATATACATAAAACAAATTTGTAATCTAATCATTAAAATTAAAAATAGCTATAAAATAAATAATTAAATCAAATCTAATTAATTTAAATAATTAACAAATCAATATAACTAATAAAATATAAATAAGAAATAAAAATACATAAAGTAAAATGCATCAAAATAATAAAATAAATAAATAAAATCCAATGAAAAATGAAATGAATAGTAATGTCTAAAACAAATAAATGAAAAGCAGCTTAATTAATAGGGGTGTAATGATTTGTGAATCAGGAAGTTGTATGATTCATGGTCTTTTCCAAATCATCATGATCATCCTTATCTCTATGGGGACTATGGAGGAACAGGAGTACGCGTAGCCGTTTAGTCGCTTTAGCCACTTGTCTATGGAGCGATGCACCCTCTACTACCAGTAGAGACGTCATGATACCAAAGCAAAACCAAAAGTGCTAGCAGATCTAAGTATGGACGGATGGATTACAAAATTATACTTGTTTATATACATTTATACATCTGTTTTTATATATTAGCGATTTTAAAATATTGTAAAATACAAAATGTATGTTTGTTTGCAAAAGTTATCCAAATAAAGGACATTTATGATATTAAAATAGCTGAGCATGTGCCATACACATCCTGTTGTGCTCGTTGTCATGGGAATAGCCAAGATAATGAGGTGAAATGATATCACCCTTTGATAAGTGCATTCCCAAATGACTAAATATCATTACACATGTGCTCTATCTAGCCAAGTTCCATTAATATGATAGGGGTGATCACTATGATTTGGACATTATCGCCATGGAATCAAGCATGACCCTACTAGTTAGCCAAAAGTCAATGACAAAACTAGCTAAGTACTGCAAGTGCACTTATGACTCTGTGGGCAGTGCGGCTTATGTGTCCAAAGACTAATGCCTCTCTGGCCATTTTCATTGGCTCTTCGCATGCAAGCTCACACTCTCTCTTTAGCTCAGCAAGGTCGTGTGGTTTTCTGTGGGTTTCTAGCAGCAGCTGCAGAGTTCATCCCATAGCCTCCACTGAGCCTCTAGTGACTTCTCCTCTCTCTCTGCCCCCTCTCTCTCTCTGTCTCTCTGTCTCTCTGTCTCCTCTCTCTGGGTCTCTCTCTCTCTGTCTCTGTCTCTGGGCCTCTCTCTCTCTCTGCCCTCTCTCTGCCTCTCTCTCTGTCTAACTCTCTGTCTCTCTCTCTCTCTGTCTCTCTCTCTCTCTCTCTCTCTGTCTCTCTCTCTCTCTCTCTCTTGTCTCTCTCTCTCTCTCTCTCTCTGTCTCTCTCTCTCTCTCTTTCTGGCCCTCTGTCTCTCTCTGTCTCTTCTGTCTCTCTCTCTGTCTCTCTCTGTCTCTCTACCCTGTCTTCTGCCCCTCTCTCTCCCTGCCTCTCTCTCTCTCCCCTGCCTCTCTCTCCGCCTCTCTCTCCTCCGCCTCTCTCTCCGTCTCCTCTGGGTTTCTCTCCGCCTCTGGTCTCCTCCGCCTCTCTCTCCGCCTCTCTCCTCCGTCCTCTCTCCGTCTCTCTCTCTCGCTTCTCCGCTTCTCTCCGCCTCTCTCTCTCCGCTCTCTCTCCCGCCTTCCCCCTTGCCCCTCTCTGCCTCTGCCCCTCTCTGTCTCTGGCCTCTCTCTGTCTCTCTCTCTCTGTCTCTACTCTCTCTCTCTCTCTCTCTGCTCCCTCTGCCTCTCTGTCTCTCTCTGTCTCTCTGTCTCTCTCTGTCTCTCTCTGCCCCCTCTCTGTCTCTCTCTCTCTGTCTCTCTCTCTCTCTCTGTCTCTCTCTCTCTCTTGCCCTCTGTCTCTCTCTCTCTCTCTCTCTCTCTCTGTCTCTCTCTCTCTCTGTCTCTCTCTCTCTCTCTGTCTCTCTCTCTCTCTCTCTCTGTCTCTCTCTGTCTCTCTGCTCTCTCTCTCTCTCTCTGTCTCTCTGTCTTTCTCTCTCTCTCTGTCTCTCTCTCTGTCTCTCTCTCTCTCTCTCTCTGTCTCTCTCTCTCTCTGTCTCTCTCTCTCGGCTCTCTCTGTCTCTCTCTCTCTCTCTCTCTGTCTCTCTCTCTCTCTCCTGTCCCTCTCTCTCTCTCTGCCCTCTCTCTCTCTCTCTGTCTCTCTCTCTCTCTCTCGTGTCTCTCTCTCCGCCTCTCTGCCCTCTCTCTGTCTCTCTCTCTCTCTCTCTCTCTCTCTTTCTCTCTCTCTCTCTCTCTCTCTGTCTCTGTCTCTCTGTCTCTCTCTCTCCTCTCTCTGTCTCTCTCTCTCTCTCTCTCTCTCTCTATCTCTCTCTCTGCCCTCTCTCTACTCTCTCTGTCTCTCTCTGTCTCTCTCTCGGCCTCTCTAGTCTCTCTCTCGGCCCTCCTGCCCTCCTCGCCTCTCTCTCTGTCTCTCTCTGTCCCTCTCTTGTCTCTCTGCCCTCTGCCCTCTCTCGTGCCTCTCTGGTCTCTCTGGTCTCTCTCGGGTCTCTCCCTGCCTCTCTCTCTGGTCCCTCTCTCGGGTTCCCTCCCTTGTCTCTCCCTCATTTCTCAGTCTCTCTCTCTGTCTCTCTCGGGGCCTCTTCTCTCCTGTAAGGTCTCTCTCTCTCTCTCTCTTGTCTCTCCTCTGCCTCTCCGTCTCTCTCCGCCTCTGCCCCTCTCCCGTCTCTCTGCCTCCCGGTCTCTCTCCGGTGTCTCTCTCCGCTCCTCTCTCTCTCCCGCTCTCTCTCTCCGGCCTCTCTCTCATTTCTCTCTCCGCCTCTCTGTCTCTCTCTCTCTCCTCTTCTCCTCATTCTCTCCGCCTCTCTCTCTCTCGTGGTCTCTGTCTCTCTCTCTCTCCGTCTCTCCTGCCTCTCTCTCTCCGTCTCTCCGTCTCTCTCTCTCCGCCTCTGTCTCTTCTGGTCTCTCTCTCTCTCTCAGCCTCCCGCCTCTCTCTCTCTCCGCTCTGCCCCTGGTCCTCCTGCCCCTCGGCCCTCTGTCTCTCCGCCTCTGTCTTCTCTCCGCCCCTCTCTCCGCCTCCGGCCTCCTCTGTCTCTCTCTGTCTCTCTCTCTCCTCGGCCCTCCGCCTCCGCCTCCGCCTCCCTGGTCTCCGCCTCCGTCTCTCCGCCTCCGCCTCCGCCTCTCGGTCTCTCCGCTTCCGCCTCCGCTCTTCCGCCTCTCCGCCTCTGCCTCTCCGCCTCCTGGGCTCTCTCCGCCTCTCGGCCCTCGGCCCTCGCCCTCCGCCTCCGCTCTCCGCCTCGGCCCCCGGCCCCCGGTTCCTCTGGCCTCGCCCTCTCGGCCCTCTCTGCCCGTCTCTGCCCCCGGCCCTCTGCCCTCGGCCCTGGTCTCTGTCTCTCGGTCTCGTCTTCGGTCTCCCGGTTCCCGGTCTCCTCGGCCCCCTCGGCCCCCTCGGCCCCCGGGTCTCTCGGCTCTCGGGTCTCCCGGCCCCCGGTCTCTCGGCCCCCTCTCCCGGCCCTCCGGCCCTCTCTGGGCCCCCTCAGTCTCTCTCTGTCTCTCTCTGGCCCCTCTCTGCCCTCTTCTGCCCTCTGCCCCTCTCTCTCTCTCTCTCTCTCTCTCCTCGCCTTCAGCCTAGGGGGGCGCTCCAGGGCTTTGCCAGTACATAAATTATAGCTCTTCCAGCTCTCTAGCAGTACTCACCTAGTACAGAGCAATCACATGAGCCAAGCAGCCTGGCCTGTTTACGTTTCCACCCATTGAGCTGCCATTAAAGCTTCCAGCAAAGAAAGAAAATTCAGAAATGTATTTTGAATCTGTGTTTAAACTGCTATTTCCTAAAACCAGATCAATGTTCAGCATTTAGGAGTATTTGCATTTGAATTGAACTTCGCTAAATACAATCTGATGGCCACGCGTGAGAGGTTTGACTTACAATGACTTGAAGGGGACAGGTCTGTGTGCACTGGTGACTGAATCAAGATCTTAATTTAAAAGTAATGACTTAATTCAATAGAGAAATGAGGCATACCCTTCCTGTCATCTAGTAAAACAACTGTTAGCATTAGCAATCTCACAATACTTCCAAATTCAGCATTTTGGTTGTAGCTTTGGTATTTATGTCTTGTGCACTTGACTTTCTTTGCCTTTATATCTGCAACTGGATTTTGTAGTTTTTCGCTTATATCTCAATTTCTTTTTTTATTTTGCATTTCTGTCTCTACAATTCTCTTTGTTTCTGTAATTCAGATTTGTTTTAGAGAATTACAAGTTTAAATTAAATCTCAAAGGTTTACGCCTTGAAATGTATTTTTTTGTTTTGTTTTGTTTTATCTGCCATTCTGTATTTTTATAGTTTTGTAAAAGTTTTTAGTTTTATAGCTAACGCTTTTTATGCCTTGCATTTATGCCTTATAATTCACTTTGGCTGAAAGTTTCTGTGTATATCTTTTGTGGTTTTGCATCCATGTCTTCTAAAATTCTGACTTACTTTTGCATTTATCTACAATTGATTTTTTTGTAAATACAAAACTGAAAACGGTAGTTTTTCGTTTATATCGCATAGTTTCTTTTCTTTTTCTTGGTTTTATTTAATTTCTTTTGCATTTGGCCTCACAATTTCTACTTTTAGTTTTGTGTTTACATTTTGCACGTGAGATTTTTTCCTAGAGATGAGTTTAAATTTATACTTAAAAACTTAAATCTATTTTTGCATTTCTATCTCACAACTTTTTAGTTTTTCGCTTTTATTCTAAGTAATCTGTAAAGTTTTTCTTCAGATTTATGTCTCATAAGTACATGACTTCTTTTTCTGCTTACATCTCTTAATTCAGATTTTTTTTTCAGTTTTTTCATTTATTTTATTTTTCTTACACTTTGGCATTTCCCAAAATTATTAAAAACGCTGCATTTATATCTCTGCCACTCTTGACTCTTAGTTTTGCATTTTTGTAATACACTTTTATTTGTTTCTTATTTTTATGCTTGCATCTTCTACTATCTTAGATTTTTGTTTCACACTAAAGGAAGTGTGAGATAAAGCTAAGTAATTATCTTTTTTATATCTAGTTTGCGTTGAAAAAGCTTCCACAAGCATTTCGTAAGTAGTTTCCATTACACCTACCTGCTCCCGCTGAGACTGGCACTCAGTACTGATCAGGACACACACACACACACACAACACACACAGACACAGATACAGACACACAGACAGGCTGCCACATAGACACAGACATACACAGACACACAAGGCTGGCACACACACACAGACACACATACACAGATACACACACACAGATACACCACACACAGATACACACACACACACAGACACACACACAGACACACACACAGATACAGACACACAGACACACACACACAGACACACAGACACACACAGACACAAACACAGACACACACAGACACACACAGACACACATACAGACACACAAGGCTATAGACACACATAGACACACTAAGCAGACACACAGGATACACATGTGACACACAGACACACACAGACATACACACACAGACACACACACGCTGGCTTGGTGACATACACATAGATATTATTACACACACACACAGACACATACACAAAGAAGTCGATTATGCTTTGGCAGTCCTGATCGGATCAGCGCCTGAAGAATACGCTATCTGCTGGAATGCAGCATTCTGAGCCCTACACACAAAGCAGATCAATAAAGACTCTGTGTTGCAACAACTGCACATGATGTCCTGCACCAGATGAAACTTACAGCTGAAGACGACTAGCCAATAAGACGCCGCTGCAGAATCGGGTCTGAATCTAGGCCAGAATTACTGGTGCAATTATCTCCATCTAATTCATCAGCATCAGACGAATGTTACAAGATCTGGGTTGACTATGTTATATCATCCATACTTTCAAAAGTTCATTAGTCGCTTTAGACTTTAAACACAGACTAGCGAAATAAAACCAAATAGAAAACAGTATACTGGATTTTGACTGCTCTAATCATTATCAAGATCATCGCTTGAAAAGTTTTACTTGCATGCAATCAGTCTAGAACATAAGGAAAGTTTACTTGATAAAATGAATTGAGGTGCGTCCTGGCCTTTATAGATGCGGTGAACGCTATAAATGGATTTTATTTGTACTGCTTGAGATTTTAGTAAAGCGCGAAGCGCTGGGTTGGCGCTTACTTCATCAGACGGCGATCTCGCCGTGCTCACTCTTCCTCTCCGCCTCCTGCAACAGACACACACCAGAGAATCAGACTCAACTCAGACGACCAGACTAATCAGACTTACGAGGACGGCAGAAGCATGTAAAGACTGGAAAAATACACGCCTGAATCGTGGACGGCAGGAAAGCAAAAAAATTTATAGCAACAAATAAAAAAAGATATGTTCTGTGGCGTTGAGAGTATGGGGGGAAGTTCAGGAGATGAAGTGGATTTTGTGTGTTTTGGTAAATCAGCATCTACAAATTATGATTTCCATTCCTTCACGCCAAGATAAATAAAAGATAACAATATCACCTACTATGAACTCTGCTCTCAGGTTTCTGCAATTTATCTCATGCCATTCTTACTTTTTTAAAGAATCTACATCTCGTAACTATGACTTTGGGACATTTGTAGGATTTTTTCAAAATGCTCCATTAAAAGTTAAAGGTTTTCGGATTTACTTCCACAAAATCTCACAATTCAGAAGGTTACTAGTTTTTTCTCAGTAGCTCTGCATCTCACAAACTATCTGACATTTTTCCAAAATGGTATCTTAAAACTGACTTTTTAAGTTCTGTAGTTTATATTTAGTGCTGCCAGATTTACTAACGTCATATAATTTGTGTGTATTATTATATATTTTTACTATATTATATCTAAATATATTTGTACAACATTTTTTGTATTCATGCATATTATGCAAACAAAAACGCTTTTATTTTGATGCAATTAATCATCTAACTGCACTACTTTCATTTTAAATTCCAATAATATTTTAATTGACAGATTTACTGTATTTTCCTAGATTACAACCTCTAGTCCTGTAAAATCTAGTATACAAGAGCAGCAATCCGACTCATAACCTGATCTACTTTCCAACAAAACTGCTGAAGAGAAAGCCGCCTTGAGGAGCAGCGAGGTTCCAGCCCTTGTTTAAAACTGTTCTCTTCCAAAGGCTCAAGGCCGTAATTACGAGCCAGCGTGCTTTTGCGGCGCCAACAACACCGACCGCCCGACATCCTTCATCCTCTACAGCCCATACGAAGGGCCGCGTATAAATCGCGCGGCGCTTTACGAGCAGCTGATTCGCAAACAATCAGCGAGCCGCCACTACCCGCTGCCGCTCACAACTTGAACAAAACAGGCCGGAGATGTATCTGATCTCCGCACGGACTGCTAGACGCCAGGATTAACAACCGATAACGCTAACACACTACTGATGAGGACTCTTATTATAAGCAGTGCTAGTCTAAGAAAGTTAGGGTCGGAAAGAATACAATTTTTATTATTTTTTAAAAGATCTCTTCTTGCTCAATGAGGCTGCTTTATTTAATTAAAATACTCTAAAATACAAATATTATTGTAATTTAAATCACTACTTTCTCTCTGAATGTGTGTTAAAGCAAATTAATTTCTGCATGCAGAGCAGAATTTTCAAGATCATTACTCCAGCCTTCTAGAAATGAGTACAATATACCACTGCATAATATACAGGCTAAGAAAGATTTCTGATTGGCTATCCATGTTGGAAAAGATTATTTTGTGCGTAGTATATTTCTGTGGAAAATGGAATATATTACTTTAGAATCTACATGAATAGAAAGCAAAAATAACAGAAATTATAAAATGTCTATAACTGCACTTTTAAATAAATTTATATTTTGTTAAAATAATAAAAATACATTTTATATATATATATATATATATATAATTACATTTTATATATATATATATATATATATATATATATATATAGAGTATATATATATATATATATATATATATATGATATATATATATATATATATATATATAAAAATATAATGAATTACATTCTTACCCAAACTTTTAAAATGCCATGTAAAGAAGATTAAAAATAATTCAATAATATTAATTGCTGTTATTAATTGCACTTGATTAAAAATGTATTGATAACTAGGATTAAACATTTTTCTAAGTTTAATTAGATTATTTAAAATGCATTTAACATTGTTAACTTGAACTAAAATTCAAAGGAAATATACGATTAAAAGTATTAATAAATACTAAATGGATACAATAAATACAAATAATGTCTAAAATAAATTAATCATTTTAACGGATCATTTTGTATATTTGATTTAATGATGTATTAGTAAAATCACTTAATTAAACTAAGTCTACAAAATGTTTTTATCATTATCTCATGTTACTTTTAATCAAAACTTTAATTACTATAGATAATGCTTCTAAAATAAAATGATATTAATAGATATTTTACTTGTAATTTTAATGTAGTAGATACATCTAAGAGGAAAAGAATTTATATATATATATATATATATATATATATTATATATATATATATATAAATTCTCTATTTTTTTCTTATCTTAGTATTTATATTTATTTATAACTAATAGTTCATGATAACTAAGAAATCTATCACAGAATT